>NC_142131.1:39172500-39280000 GCF_024610735.1 Ursus americanus
GGAATATGGTAAAAACAGCAGTAGGCAAGTAAGGAAAGATCAGCCTTTGATCAGACGAAAGTGTCTACAATAAAGCATTTCCACGTAATTAAAGCTGTAAATTTGGTTATCACTTTAGAAGTTTTTTGTACACCCTCTTTCTGAATGCTAGAATTATGTATGTGTTTTGGCTTAGCCTGGTCAATTCTCCTTGTTGCTAAGTCTAGTACATTCTGTTGTAGGATAACTCTAACCATTAGAAAGGTCTTCCTTTTATTGATTCAAAGTCCCATTTCTTCTAACTCCTTACTGGTTCTCGTTCTACCTTTGAGAATAGCGCTGTCCATAGAAATCTCTACAATGATGGAAATGTTCTGTATGTGCACTAGCTGATATGGTAACTACTAGCCAAATGAGGCTATTGAGCACTTGAAATAAACTAGTGTGACCGAGACACTGAATTTTTGAAGTTAATCAAATTTAGACCTCTTTTCTTTAAATCCTGTTTAAACCTTCTGGGTGATAGCCATTAAAATGTGTAAAGCACTATCACGTCTTTTTAAGTCTTTTATTTCTAAAGGACAGCTTGATCCAGTGCATTCTGGCTTCTCTAGATTGTGGTGTTTATTTAATTGTCAGCTTAAATTCTGGTGTCGGAATTGGTCACAGTAGCTCAGAATGGATTGAGTAGTTCATAAGACACTGGACTCATCACCTTACTTGGAGTGAGCACTGGAATTTATTGGATTTTCATATTGTATTTACTTTTGATTGTCATAGAGCACTTCATATTTGGTTGACAATAAATCATCTTCTGGCAAATCATTGTTATCTTAGAATTAAAAGGTATCTTTAAGACCTCCTAGTTCAGTGTTTTTCACAGTTTATTTTTGTTAATGGTCTTGTTATTAAATGAAACTTTCCCAGAAGATTAAACAGGCAATTCTACAGTTGCTTTGATTATAGCAGAAGTTAGGCTGCCTGGCCTGTACTTCCTGCCTCAATTTAGTACCTCCCCCTTCAGGGTCTATGAAAAGATCTGACCTAGCCCTACCTGCCGTGTGGACTCAAATCAACACAGCCATGGGATCACATTACTTCAATCAGTAATAAGACCTTCTAATTGTATTATTTAAGGAGTGTTGATGGGTGCCTGAAAAAAAAAAAGAGAAGCTCAAGTTCAACAAACAACAGATGCTGAGACATTCACTCATTTTACTCAGACCATTTAAGATTATACTTGAGTATTAAATTAGCCTGGGTTCTCTAGAGAAACAGACAACAAAATATATTTAATATGAAGAATACTTTTTAAGTGTTGATAGAGGTTGTGGAGTCTAATCTCTGTAGTCAGCATGCTAGAGACCTGGGATTGCAGATAGTAGAGTTCCAGGCAGAATTTTAAGGCCTAAGAAGTAGGAAAGCCAATGGTATAAGTCCTATTGTGAAGGCAAGAGTAGACCCATGTCTCAGCTCAAAGATAGAGAGAAAGAATTCTTCCTTACTCAGCCTTATTCTATTCAGGCCTTTGACAGATTAGATGAAGCCCACCCACACCAGGGAGGACAACCTGCTTTACTCAGTTTACCAATTCAAATGTTAATTTCATCCAGAAACACCTTCATAGACACACCCAGAATAATGTTTGATTAAATATCTGAGCAACCCATGGGTCAGTCAAGTTGACACACAGAAACAATCATCACAAGTTCACCTCTTACTGATGTGGTACTCAGTCACATCTTTTAAAATCATATTTAATTTCTAAAAAAGACAATAGCATATTTATAATTTCACCTAATAAAATACAGCTATGCTATACAACTGCAAATATATTTACCCCTTGCTTAGAAAAGGAAGCAAAGTCCTTGAGTGATGTTGAGCTTTCTTGATAACCTATAACTTAAATACTATAATGTACAACTAACAATACTTAAAAACTTGATGTAAACTTAATACAACTTATTGGCCTTATGTAGTTATAAAATACATATATAAACAATTGACTTTGTTGTGTTTAAGTTATATTACATGATAAGAACACAAGAGAGGAAAGAAAATAAAGATGTTTGCTTAAAGTATCTATAGATTCCTCTGCTATTTCTGCATGCACAAATATATTCATAACACCATAAAGAGGAATACTCATGACAATTATAGTCTTCATTTCTATCACTGGTCGTGTAGTCATAGCTGGTATTTATAACTACCTTTTTCCACTGCCCATTCTATATTCCCTTTGCCTTCAGCAAGCAACTCAGCTAGTTGTGGTTTTTTACCTGGTAAAGTGATCTAAGTATTCATTTCAGAAGGGTCTGGTCCATTAGTAGTCCTGCCTGGATTGAGTTGTTGTAGTTTTCCATTAATCTTAATCACAGGGCATGGTAAGACTAAGAGCTCTCCAAAGGGGTCTCCCATATTTCAAACCTCCAATGTGGAGGAGCAGTCCAATTTCCCGTTGGTAGTCAGGATCAATAACTCAGTCATCACGGTGAACTCCCTTCTTGGCGGATTGATTCAGAGGCATGAGGAGTACAACAGAGGCTAAGCGGCAATTTTAAATTCTAGTTCAATGGAATCGTTGTTGTCTCCTGATAGAAGCATTCCCACCTTGGGAACTAAGACTTCTAAGCCAGCAGATCATAAGTTCACCAAAACAGGAAGCAAAAATTTTACTGGTAGGTCCCTAGAGATAATATTAAGTGGTGCCACTCCCATGTCTACTCCTTGGTTCCTGGGCCCATGAATCATGGCTATGGGAGAAACAATACCATGTCTGGGCTCAGTTTCAGAGCATTCAGAGCCTTCTGGAGAAATATGCTGTAGCCCTGTGAGGTAGTGCCATCTAGCTGGCACTGTAACTAAGTCTTCAAAAGGCCATCCCACCTTTCCATTAAGCGAGCTGCTTCAGGATGGGAGGAAACATGGTAAGACCAGTGAATTCCATGAGGATGGGCCCAGTGGTGCACTTGTTTTGCTATAAAGTGAGTTCTTTGCTCAGAAACAGTGCTGTGTGCATTACCACAACCATGGATCAGGCGTTCTGTAAGCAACAGATGACAGTTTTGGCAGAAGCATTACATGCAGGGAAGGCAAATCCGCATCTAGAATGGCCTATTCCGGTAAGAACAAAATGCTGTTCCTACCATGATGGAAGTGGTACAATGTAAATAACCTACCACCAGGTAGCTGGCTGCTCATGGACTGAGTCGAAGACTCAGTGTTGGTCTCTGCTGCTGATAGGTTTGGTGCTTAGCAGTGATCATAACCAGGTCAGCCTTGGCGAGTGGAAGTACATATGGCTTAGCCCATGTATAACCTCTGTCCTTGCCACCACGGCCACTTTATTCATGAGCCCATTGGGTGATGATGGGGTGGCTTGGGAAGGAGGCTGACCGATAGTCAGAGATGGCTCATCCTTTCCAGGTGATTATTAAAATATTCCTCTGCTGAGGTCACCCTTTGGTGAGCATTCACATGGAACACAAATATCTTCAAATTTTTGCCCTTTCAGAGACATCTGTCCACATACCTCTTCCCCAAATTTCCTTGCCAAAATTTTCCACCCATGTTCCTTCTAAATTCCTGACCATCCAGCCAAACCGTTGGCTGTAGCCCATGAATCAGTATCTAGCTCCATATCTTGCCATTTCTCTTTCTAAGCAGAGTGAGTGCTCTGGTCTAAATATTTGTGTTCCTCCCAAATCCACCGTGTAACCTAACCCCCCAAAGTGAAGGTATTAGGAGGTGGGGCATGATTAGATTGTGAGGGCAGAGCGCGAGGGGGAGCATGACTTTCTATGTTTATGAGCCACCCAGCCTGTGGTATTTTGTTACAGCAGCCTGAACAGACTGACAGTGAGAAACCAGGTACTGTGCTCAAATTTCTACTCACTCAGAAGACTTCCCTTCAACACTGTGTTTCAAGGATGTTCCAGAAGGGGCCTGCAGTGTTGCAGTTGTTCAATTTCAGGTGTGTCTACAGCACCATCTATCAACTAGTGTCTCTGTCAACTGATTGCAGGAGAGGACTCGTGAGGCCATCCCGTGCAGTCAGGGAAAGGGAGGGCCATGTAACTGGAATGGGGACCATGGGCACTGGGGCCATTTCTTCATGTAACTTGTGCTTCAGGGCCTACTCAGACCCAATAACATGCAAAACAGTGCCATCTAATGAGAGTGCTGCTGTGCACACACAATTTGGTAGGTCAGATAACACCCAGTTCATGGTGGCAGCTCAGATTGCATGGTAATTTGGTCGCTCATGGTTAAGTGTTCGGTTTCAACGAAGACTCAATAGCAGGTCAAGAGCTGTTTCTCAAAGAAGAGTAGGTGTCTGTGAAGGATGCCAAAACTTTGTTTCACAACCCCAAGGGCCTGTGCTGTGTATGACTGACCTGTAGGGACCTGTCAAACGACCCAACCGCATCCTTCTCTGCCACTAACATCTTCAGTCATCATTGGATCTGTTCCACCAAATGGCTACAAGCAGCTTAGACCTGGGGCAGGGCCTTTTCTTATTCTGGACTCACTTGAAACTAGCAGCTTTTCAGATCCCTTGGTATGTGGGCTGGATAACACACCCAAATGAGGAATATGTTGCCTCCAAAAACCAAAGAGTTCTAGGCAGTGTCCCATTTTTTTTTTTTTCCGGTTAGCAGAGTGGCCAGGTGCAACAACTTATTCTTCATCTTAAAAGGGTTATCTTGACATGCTTTACACTACTGGACACCTAGATATTTCACTGAGGTAGAAGATCCCTGAATTTTTCTTGTATTTATTTCCTGCTCTCTGACATGCAATAAGTCTGGAATGGTTGCTACTTCTTGCTTGCTAGTTTTGATTAGTATAATGTGATCCATGTCATGGACCAGCATGATATCTTGTGAAAGGGAAAGGAGAGCAAGAACCCCGTGAACTCAGTTGTGACATAGGGCTGGAGAGCTGACATACCCCTGAGGCAGGACAGTGAGGGTGTATTCCTCTCCTTACCAGCTGAGAGCCAACTGCTTCTGCTGGGCCTTATGGACAGGTATGGAAAAAAAGGCATTTGCCAGATCAATAACTGCATGCCAAGTAACTGGGGATGTGTTCATTTGCTGAAGCAATGAAACCACATCTGACAGAGCAGCTGCAACAGGAGCTCCCACCTGGTAGCTTACGATAATACACTGTCATTTCCCAAGATCAATCTGTCTTCTGCATAGGCCAAGCAGGTGAGTTTCATGGGAATGTGGTGGGAATCACCACCCCTGCACCTTTCAATAGCTTCAGAGTGGCCCTAATCTCAGGAATCCCTCCAGGAATTCTTGAATATTGCTTTTGATTTACTATTTTCCTAGGTAGAAGTGATTCTAGTGGCTTCCACTTGGGTCCTGCTTCACACATAAGAAAACCAATGTGGGAATTCTGCTAGCTACTGAGTATATTTATTTTAGTTATGCCATCTGCATCTGGAGAACTAACCACAGGATGTATTATAATAAGCACAGTGGGCTCTCCTACAAATCCAATGATCACCTACCTCCATAACCCCGCGGTCTGGCTGTGGGCCACAGGGAAGCTTTGGTCTCCAGCAACTAGTGTCAGTTTAGAGCCAGCATCTAGTAGTCTCTGGAAGGTCTGATTATTTCCTTTTCTCCAATTTATAGTTACACTTGTAAAACGCCATTGGTTTTTTGGGGCGGGGGTAGCCTGGAAGTAAGATCAATAGTATAAATTTTTGGTAGTGGACGGGAGCTCCTTCCTCACGGAGACCTGGCAACCCCTTTATTCAAGGGGCTCTGGATCCATAAACTGGCTCAAGTCTGGTTGTGGTTTGAGGGGCCATGGCTCTGTATTTTTATAATTCAGATTAGACACCTGCCCAAGTGACCTAAGACTTTTCTGCTTACACAGATCAAGGAAGAATTTAGGAGGTTTTCTTTCTATTTTACTTTTAGGGACACTGTGATCAGTCAATGCCATAGGTCTGCATGAGTCAGACTATTCTGATTGTTGCTTTGGCTCTGTTGACCATTATCGTAACCACTCCCACCTTGCCTTTGACAGTTAAGTGTTGCCCTTTGGCCCCTGCCACACCAGAATCCAATTACTCTTATTGCATTTGGGTTCTCCAACTCACTAATTGCGCTTCCCCTTGTAAGATCTGACCTATAGAGAAGAACTGTGACAGAGCTCTTTAAGGATGCTAGGGCTCCCCTCCCAAATGTATTTCTCACAGTATTAGTGAAACGTTTGTCTTCTAGACTCTCCTAGTATAGGTGAGTAGCTCTTAGATGATAAATGCACTCTCACATGACAATTTCCTTAATCCTTTCAATGTTTTCTTCTATATTAAACCAAGGCAGGTCTTCCATGGGCAGAGAAAAATCATCAAAATTTGGGGGCTCAACGTGCCCATTCCAATTTACAGTATACCGTTTTTTCTCATTCAATGGTCTCACTTTAACTATAGACACCCTGCAAGGCTGAGAGTCCACCTTGTGTTTTAATTCAGTAGTCTCAGGATGAGATTCTGCATTCGGTTTGCAGCAGTTACAACCCTGTGGCTACAGAATATAATGATCTCCTTTAGGGCCCATATAGAAGAGTTCAGGTCATGTATGTGGCCCTTGAGCTGGCAATTTTATTTTTACAGATTTAATTAATTTATTTGAGAGAGATTGAGAGAGAGGGGAGAAGCGGGGGAGGGGGCAGAGGGAAAGGGAGAGGGGAAGCAGACTCCCTGTTGAGCGGAGGAGCCCTCTGTAGGGCTCCATGCAGGGCTTGACACAGCGCTAGATCCCAGGACCCTGAGATCATGACCGCTTAACCAACGAAGCCACCCAGGTGCCCTGAGCTGGCAGTTTGAATTCATAAACTCATCCTTTTCTTTCACCATCTTCTCCAGTGACATTAAAAACAAAACCAACTAATTTCATTATATTTGTTGTATTTCCAAAAAAGTTAGAAAGTATCATGTATGTAGTCACCCAACTCCTTGCTTTCCTCTTTAGTGATTAGGAGAGTCAACTGGAGATATTTTGTATATCTCTGTTGCCAGATCATGCCATGTACTATCAGTGCTCTCTTCACTACTGGAAATAGAGTCATTGGCATCTTTAAATCTAATCAAATTAGAGAGCCAATTCCAGAGACCCTGGAGCCAATTCAGAATACTCATCTTTATAATTCTGTTCCTTTAGAATTACTTTCAATATCAAAATCTGTATCCATCTGGGTTCTCCAGAGAAACAGAACCAGTACTAATTTCAAATAAAAAAATAGTATATAATTCCTTATAGTTAATTCCCCCTCTCTTTATGTATAGAAAGAGATTTATTATAAGGAATTGGCTCATGGATTATGGCTAATGAGAAGTCCAAGATCTGCAAGCAGCAAGCTGGAGACCCAAAACAGCTGATGACACATTTTTAGTCTAAGCCTGAGAACCAAATCTGAGTCCAAGTCTGAAGGCAAGAGAAGACTGATGTCCCAGATTGAGTACAGCAAGGTGGAGAGAGAGAATTCTTTTTTACTCAGCCTTTTATTCTATTCAGGCCTCCACAGGATCAGATAGAGCAACTCACCTTGGGGGAGGGCCATCTGCTTTACTTAATCTACCAAGTTAAATGTTAATCTCATTCAGAAACATCCTCACCGATTCACCCACAAATAACATTTACCATAATATCTAAGCACTCTGTGACCTAGTCAAGTTGACACATAAAATGATCACATTTCCTAATGGTTTGTATCCTGCTTTTATTGAAAATATGAGTATTTGTAATTATTTAAAGATCTTGGATATATGTTAATTTTCAGCCCATGTGGTGATGCTTGAAAGTTTGGGCACCCACCTATTGAACAAATTCTAAAGCCTTTTTCTTTGTCTTCCAATATTTGGGTGAGAACTTTGTGAGCTTCCAAGCTCCTTGTCATCCCTTCAATCTCCTTTACTGAAACTTCTCAAACCTTGGTTTGTTTAGGCATCGTCTGGGGATATTAGTAAAAAGATGCCTGGTATCCAGCCCTAGAGATTCTGATTTGGAAGAACTGGGAGAGGTCCCACGATTCTGTATTTTTAATCAGTTCTCCAAATAATTCTTTTTTTTGAGGGAGGGGTATTTTTTTAAATAATATTTTTTTATTATATTATGTTAGTCACCATACAGTACATCCCTAGTTTTTGATGTAAAGTTCCATGATTCATTACTTGCGTATAACACCAAATGCACCATGCAATACGTGCCCTCCTTAATACCCATCACCGTCCTATCCCATTCCCCGACCCACCTCCCCTCTGAAGCCCTCAGTTTGTTTCCCAGAGTCCATAGTCTTTCATGGTTCATTCCCCCTTCTGTTTACCTCCCCCCCTTTCTTCTTCCCTTTCTGATACCTGCCAACCATATTCACACTTGGAGACACACTGACCTATGTCACGGCCATCAACAAATAATGGGAAATGTATGGCTTTGCAGGCAGCCTGTGACTTAAGAGTAACATTGAAGTTTTTTCTTTTATCTTATGAGACTTATTTATTTATTTATTTAAAAAGATTTTACTTATTTATTTGACAGAGACAGCCAGTGGGAGAGGGAACACAAGCAGGGGGAATGGGAGAGGAAGAAGCAGGCTCCTAGCGGAGGAGCCTGATGTGGGGCTCGATCCCAGAACTCTGGGATCACGCCGTGGGCCGAAGGCAGACGCTTAACGACCGCGTCACCCAGGCGCCCCGAGACTTATTTTAAAAAGATTTTTTTCCCTAAAATATTTTAAACCCATGTTCTTTTGAAGTCTTACACAATGTGCTTGTCATGTGGCTGGCATTCCTGAGGCCTAAGATGAAGAGCATTTAATAGGTATTCCAGTCCTATCGCTCTGCTCTTGGAAACACAATTTCTCATTTTGCATCTGACCTTCTACATATCATTATGCAGCCCTTCAACCTCACTTGATACAATTTGTCATTAGCCTGAGAGAGGCTGTCGGCTCTGCTGCGTCCTGATGCATGATTGCTGCAGCTCCCACATTTTTTTCCCCTTAGCTTTTCTTCTTCCTCATCGCTAGACTTACCCACATATTTCATTGAGACATAACAGAGAAAAATAACTGTTGGGATAATGAGCCTGAAAATTAATAATCTCCTTTAATAAGCTTTCTTTCTTGTTGATGCCCTTTAATGACTATATCTAAGCTGTGGGAATGGGAACCAGTATCAGGGCCAGAAAGGGCTTTCTCATTATTCAAAATCTGGATGGAAGATGAAAATTTAATGTCATCTCCAATAACTGTTGAAAATGTGCTACCACCCATGTCTTTTACCAGTAAAATATCTGTAATAAATTTATTAAGCTTTTGTCTTTCTTCTATCTACATAGAACAACATGAACAAAAACCAGTTTGCAGGTTTCTTCCATTTAGATACCATCTTACACAAAGGCTAGCTACCATCATATATAAGGGAGAGAAAGACAGATAGCTTGGAGATAGCAAGAGGTCTATAGTACTTTCAGATTTGGGCTAGTTAGGCTACAAGGACCATTCATTAGATCTATGCTGATCAGCCATAGCTACCAACCACATGTGGCTATTTAAATTCAAATACATTTGTTCAGTTAAATAAGATTTATAAGTCAGTCTCTCTAACCACAGTTTAAGGACTCAAAAGCCACATGTGGCTAGTTGCTACCATATTAGATCAAGTAATATAGAGCATTTCCATCAGAAAGTTCTATTTGACAGTGAGACATTAGTTTCTCCCAGTCTAGCCGAACCTATCTGAGCAGAAAAAAAAGGCAAATACCTTCTATGTAAAATCCTGGCATTATTGTTTACTTTTGTTAATCTCTTGGGTTAAGGTGATTTTCAGAAAAATTGTGTTCTAGAAATTTCTACTGAGGACTCTGTGCTGAGTGGCCCTAGACCTATGCTACATGTGATAGATTTTTGAAGTGTGCATATGTTTTTACCAACAACTGAGCTGGTGCTTGTTCTTGCCACGAGAGTCCCTGGACTTACAGGTAGTGGCTGAGTGCTCCATGCTGATTTTATGCCTTGCAAATTTGCCTTATTCTTTGTTTTTAACTGGAGTACAAAACTAGTTATTTTAAACTATATAAACCACCAAGCGGGTATTTACTGGTTAAGAAAATCTGAAAAACAAACACATACGGAAATGATTTTCCACATTGCAAAATAATTGTTTGCTTTACATTAAATAAAGGATTTTTTAAAAATTTTCTTTGTATTAAAAAAGAAATTCCTGAAATAGCCATGTTCTTTAATGAAATTAAAATCCAACCGGGTGAATTTTTGTTTGGGCTCTTAAATTTCTATCCAGGAATATTCATTTGATCACAATATTATTTCCAAAGCATGTGGATCTGCCCTTCAGTGACAGCTCCAAATAACTGCCTCCCAGGTCCTTGCCAAAGAGTTGAATCTTCAGTTTCTATGATTGCATCTTTTATAAACACATCTGGATGTAAGACAGTAATGGAGACTTTTACCAACAGTGTATAGTTGGGCTCCTTACTACACCTTCATAAAAACAAGAAGCTATCGTTAAAAATAAATAAGTATCATTTCCTGTCACTATTTCAGTTATCCCCATAGTGACTTTTAATGTTTCCAACCCCAATTCAACTATCTGAATCAGTTACCTGCTGTAAAGTAGAGAGGATAGGTTGCTTTGGCAAAATTCAGGACGAAGGACATACAGCGTGCTGTTGCCCTATCACAGTTACCTCTTTGAAAAGTGAACAACAGCCAAGACAGGAAAACAGCCCGTGTCTACACACTCACAGGAATATTATTCAGCCATAAAGAAGAAGAAAATCCTGCCATTTGTCACAACATGGGTGAACTTGAGGGCATTATGCTAAATAAAATAAGATAGGGTAAAATAAATACTGCATGATCTCACTTGTAAACCGAGATCTACATTTTTTAGTGGCATCTAGAAAAAGTTGAACTGGTAAAAACAGAGAGGAGGTTGGCGGTTACGGTGGGGGGAGATCAGGGAGATGCTGATCAAGGGTAAAAACTTTCAGTTGTAAGATAAATAAGTTCTGGGGTGAGTATAGTTAAGAATAGTGTATTTTATACTTGAAATTTTCTAAGAGAGTAGAACTTAAGTGTCCTTACCACAGACACAAACAGAAGTGGTGGTGACTCTGTAGGGAGGCAGATGGTAACTGACCTTACTGTGGTCATCATTTTCCAATATATACAGATAACAAATCATTACAGCGTATGTCGTAAGCTTGTACAATGCTGTCATTTATATGTCCATCAAGCCGGAAGAAAAACCACAGAAAAGTGAGATCTCCATTCGGTTATTCACATTTAATAAAAAACCATTTAACATTGTATTTTACCAAGTTCCATTTGCATCTTAGGTGTATTTTGTACATTACTCATTATTTAGTTACATTATAGTACATACTTGTTGCAATGAGAAGGAAAAAGTACCTCATAACCAATATCTTCGGATATTACATACATACTTATCTGCTAATGAGTAAAGTGATAATTAAGTAATTGGTATTTAATTCTTTCCTATTATGTAGACATCTTTGAGGGACATATTACAGTGTTTAAGAGTGATTTAGTGACATTTGGGGAAATTGATTGGAGGGTTCGTATGCATTCATAACACATTCTTATTTCTTTTTCTTTTTGAATATAATAAAATATAGTCTCCTTCTGTTTATTTATTATTCCCCACATTTTTGAAAAATGGACTTGATTAGACTATGAGGTGTATGTGTATATGTATAATGAGTAAAAATGACTTCCAGTTTTAATCTGTATTTTTCCTATTACTTATGAGATGATATTCTTTATATATATTGATTGTTATTTACATTTTCCCATTTGTTATGTGTTTTCTCATTTTTATATTGTGGCAAGCATCTTAAAAATTCATCTGCGGTAGAAAAATCAATTGTGTTCTGAGACTTTTTATGACATGATTATGTTTGTGAAACCATTACCACAGTCAAGATAATGAATATATCCGTAACCCCCCCAAAGTTTCCTATGCTCTTTGTAATGCTTCCCTTTTTTGGGGGTCACCCTTTCTCATCTCGTTAGTAGACAGCACTGCCAGTTTCGAGGCAGCTGGATCCTTAAAGTTTTCACCCGTTGCTTTGTCACTGCCTATACCTAGAGTTTTCCCATAAGACATGTCTGCAGAGCTGGTTTTGAGAAAGATGCAGGCATTTCTGCTCATTCCAGTGAAGAAACCAAAGCTGTAGTAGAGATAGATACAGGTTGATGCAGTTATGACCTACCCATAAACATCAGTGCAAAGTGGGAAACCCAACACCCTGCAGAAAGCTTGATGTTCTCATTCTACAGCAGGGCCGGCCCGGGAAGGAAGAGCCCCTCTCCCTACTCTCTCACTCTTTCCAGCCCATCCACCCGTGTCCATTTTCACTTTCTTGAATTGGAACATTCCTTTCTGTGGCTGTCTTCGTGCTTTCCTCTTCCTCTGCATTCAATGCTCACCCTTCCTTTATTCTCCGCATTCTTTCCCACCAAACCTTTATTTTTGAGCTCAAGTGTCATTTACCCAGGGAAGTCTTTCTAGATCTTTTTGTTTTACTCCTCGCATTATTGAACTGTTCCCAAAAGCTCTTATTGCATTATGATTTTTAAATATTATAATATTTGATTAATGCCTCTATCTTCCATTAGAGTGTAAGCCCCCTACAGTCAGAGAATGTGTTTGTTCCGACACACCGTTTCATCCTTAGCAGCAGTTATCATCGTGTAGGCCTGGATGACTTTACATTTGCCTTGCTCTGCTAGCAAACTTGGCATGGCTCTGTCGGTCATATCTGTACATGCCACTGAGCTCATTAGAAAGCCACGATAAAGCGTTGTCGATCTGCTCATCGCACTTGTTCTTGGGGCTTATTATTTTTAGTGGAGTTATACTCATTTAACCTCACATTTAAGTAACATAAAATTTTATAAATTTCTAATGACTGGTTTATAGTGGCTTCTCCCAGATTCGCTGTAGATATAATCTAGGATCAATGGTGATTTATTTATGAGCCCCTTTGAAGGAAGAACAGTGCCTGGTAACTTGGCACCTGTGATGATTTCTATGCTGTGTAACCCTAAGATCCACCACAAGCATCTCTAGGTGGAGCTATTTAACCTTTTCTCTTGTAAACGGACGCTGTGAGAAATGAAATCAAAGGAATATACCTGTATTGATTGTTTCTAGGATTCTAGGCCAGTTTTTGAAGATTGCTTAATGCTGCAGTTTCCTGATCATGTGCACTGACTTCTTTCTTCTCCTTCTCTTTTTTCCTTACTCTTGTTATGCCAGTAAATGCCATGTATGAACAAAATAATTCTTTCTTTGGTCTGATAGGCATAAGGAGTGGAAAATAAATTATGATTAATTTTGGTTAAAATAAATTATGGTTAATTTTTTATTTTTTATTTTTTATTTTTTTATTTTTAAGCTTTATTTATTTATTTGAGAGAGAGAGAGTGTGTGAGCATGAGAGAGAGAAAGTGGGGGGGAGGGGCAGAGGGAGAGAAAGAATCTCCAGCAGACTGCACTGAGCTCAGAGCCCAACATGAGGCTCAATTCCATGATCCTGAGATCATGACCTGAGCTGAAACCAAGAGTCAGATGCTCAACCAGCTAAGTCACCCAGGAGCCCCTGGTTAATTTTTTGTTTTAATGATGAGCAACATGGGTTTTAGTGGTAGAATAATACTTATTTTTAAATAATAATATACATTATTTACTTAATATATATTATTATTTATAGATTATATATTAATATATATTTACATATATAATTATATACATATATATATAGAGAGAGAGAAGGAGAGAATGCGGAAAGAGTATATACATATATACATACACGGTAGCTCTTTCTATATTCTAAGTACCTATGTACTGTCTTTTAATCCTCAAAACAAGTCTATGTTTTATGTAGTTACATATGAGTTATTATAAGCTAAATAGAAAACATTGTCTTAAGCCCTTGGACATACCATTTAGGTTTTGTCTTAGGTGATGCACTGAATTCTCACTATAGGTTCAATTCCGTATTTTATCCTGCATAACTGAGTCAAACACCTCTCCTTTTGTGAAGACTTTCAATGATTTTTGAGCTTATCTTTCTGGACAAGGAGCTCTCCTTGAATGCAGACATTGTGTCCTGCTCATGGTTATATCTAGGATCCGAACTGTCTTATCCAATATGTTAGTTATTAGCCACACGTGGCTAATTAAATTTAAATTTAAATTAATTAAAATAAGATGAAATTAAAATTTCAGTTTCTCAGCTCTCTTAGACACATTTCAAGTGCTCAGTAGTCACCATATGTGGCTGGTAATTACTCTAGCAGATGAACATTACGTGAACATATCCATCATCACAGAGAGTTCTATTGACAGCACGTCTAGTACAATGATTTGTCCATGAATTAATTCATTAATTCAACTCATCAATATTTAATGAGTGCCTTTTTAAATATAGGTATTGTCTAGACACGGGAGATAGCGTGAAAAACAACAACAGCAAAAAACAACGTGGTATCTCTCCAAATGAATCCTCGATTTTCGTGGTGAAAATAGAAATTAAGCAAGCCAGACTTAACCGGTACACGTTTAACGATTGACTATTTGGAATTCAGTGTAGAAAGGCCCCTTCTGGAATGATCTGAATAGGGCTTACTGCCATTCAGAAGTACACTATGGTGGCTTAGGGAAGGGGTTTTTCTAGGCAGTATTGGCATCAGAGGTATAGAAATCTGTTGCCTTCTTCCTGGAACTCTTACAGGGATAAGAACTTAGTGGATTTTATAACTTCTTTAAAAATTTGCAAACTTTTCCAGCTCAGATGTGTAGGGATCTAAACCACATTTCCCACTAGAAGTGAGAGGAGAGAGAAGGCATTTAACACAGCAGGAGGACTATTAGTGAGCTGAAGTAGGGCTGAACATGAGCAAAATTTTTGCTGGTTCCCTGTGCCCATGGTCTTGGGGGCTTTTTACTTTATTTGCTTTCATTATTTTCCTCTTTTCCTCTTAGAAACCCAGTTTAACATGCATTGCAACATCAAAGGCAGACAGGGAATAATAAAGAAGGCTCATGAAGGATTCTACACCATTATGCGATGATAATATGCTAATTATCCAAGAATCAGCCCCAGTTCTGTTGGTAAATACAGAGCACTCACTTCTGCTTTCGGCTGTACAAATAGTGCAGCTGTAAATTTTCTGATAATTGGTGTGATCATTATTTTAAGTCATCCCACGTGGCCAGACTGTATTCCTTGAGCAAGTGTGGAGAGGTGTTTATGTGTGGTGGCTGTGTCTGAAAACCTGCACGATGGATAGGCTTCCTCTCTGCACTGAGGAGAGAGACTGTACGTGCTGACAAGGAGGGATGGAGATAAAATAGTGACCGTCTGTGTGGGGGGGGCGGGCACATAGGGTACGTGCAACTCTGCAAATTGGGAAAAGAGAAAGTTTCCCTTGAAACAAGTGATGCATTTTATTTTAGAAATTTCTGGATTCTAAGACGAAAAGAGTAATTCTGTCATTGAGGATGATGTGGTTGATGGTAAATTCTTGTGCCACCCAACATCTAGGGTAGTCCAGGGTTTGACTTTGGGCTTTTATACAACTACATGTAGAAACTTCTAGGAGGAAAATAACACATAATTTCAAGTGAGACTAGAATTTTTTTCTGCTTCCAGCCAAGATTTTATTGATTTAAGCAGTTGAAAATGACATCTGCCTGAAAATCATTTTTAAATGATTTCACTTGGTGAAATAGAATGAGCTGGGTTTTATCCTTTAAGCTCATGTACAGTTACAGTCATTTCTAATTTTTATCAATTTACTTAAAATTTTATATTCCTCATAGGACATTTTTTTAAAGGCCACAAAAGAAACACTAATGGCAAAATACATGTTAATAGAGAGCATGAAATGATAATAATTCTTTTCATCAGATCCATAAATTGAAAATCCATCTGATTTCAATTTCTATGTACCATGTGATGATTAGTATCATAGAAACAATGTTAAAAAGAAAGCTATATTTATGTCTACTCTTTCATTACATAGCAAATAACACTTTCTATATCTTCAATGGGTTATTTGATAAGAGGGGCTTGCAAATAGTAGTCCGAAATTTTTTCATGCTATCTTTCAATAACTAAGCCTGGTAATTACAAGAATGTAATTCAGAAAGCAAGATTTCGAAGTATCATATAACAAAAGCACATTTTTGTCTTCTTTTGATGCTAAAACTGTAGCTAATGTTCAATCTGTATTTAAATATACATTTGGCTCATATAAGCAACATGATAAAATGTGGCATTTTAAGATTCACTTAAATCATAAATAAGTTAGGGGCACCTTGGTGGCTCAGTTGATTAAGCATTGACTCTTGATTTCAGCTCAGGTCATGATCTCAGGGTTGTGAGATTAAACTCTGTATTGGGCTTTGTGCTGAGCTTGAGCCTGCTTAGGATTCGTTCTCTCCCTGTCCCTCGGCCCCTAACTGCGCCCTCCCCCCCGCACCACGGCTTGCATGCTTTCTCTCATAAATAAATTACAAAATTAAATTAAATTAAAAATCATAAATAATTTAAATAAATCATTCCCTTAAAAATATCCCCTTTAAAGAAAAGAAATAAGAATGAGCATAGGTCATGAATATTATTAAAAGCACATTAGATAAATTATTAGCATAATCTGTAATGATTTCTTGATCTAAAAGATTTTAGGTCTTTATTTTAACTCACACAAAGTGATGAAATGATTTTAGAAATTCCTAATAGGATGGGGTTTCTATACCATAATTACTCTGAAATGAGTTTGTATGTCAAACAAAGTTAAGAGACAATAAGCTCTTAGACATTTTTGTTACACGTATTTGCTAGTAGTTTTTAAAATATCTCTCTATCCCTCTTTACTTCCTATTTTAAAAATATATTATTTAATCTTTCAGAGAAGTCCCAAGTCTTGGAAATGGGACTTGATCCTCAACATATTTTGAGAACACCAAAGTCCACTTCCTAGAATCTGAAGCCATTGCCATTTTGGCTTCCCTATCCAACGGCTACTCCTACCCAGCCCTTTGTCAAGTGGTGCCTTAAAATATATCCCACTTCAAGAAATGACAGTTTATTTTAATTCTGACATTTCTTTTATGGCCCGAACATAATGGAATGGGAATCTAGGGCTTGTTGTGGACATTTGATGGTGTGGTGGTGGTTGGCTCCCACACATCCACATTCTTTCCTATTTAAGGGAATTTCTTCATTGTAGTTAGACGGTCTCAGACCTCAAGGGTGAAGACACATGAACTATGCTTTATCAGTTGGGTGTTCCTGATCAGGACTTCGAAAGGGTACAAAACTAAAGGGCTGATTTAGAATTCGTGCACAGTAGTAGTGGAATAATTCACTGGCATAGCACTGGCAGTGGTCTGAGTACTATCCTAATGGAAGTGTTCCTGTGTTGTGATCGGGGCTGCCTGGGCTTCTTTGATTCCCATCAGATTTTTGAGCAATATTGTGTAAGCTAGTCCATTATTTTCCCCAAAGATTGTGTAAGCTAGTCCATTTTTTTCTAATAATTAAAAATTAAGATAGCTGGGGTTGGTGGTCTGTTGCTTATAGTTGAGAATCCTGCCTGATGGCGATTTCATACTCTAGAATTCAGAATTTAATTTTACTATTTTTGTTTTTTTCTGGAGAACGAGATGTGATGTCTACATCTCTTGGAGATCCTATTTCCTAGGAAAGCTGCACTTTCATAGGTAATGCATTTCAAGTGGTCATTGTGAAAATGACTCTGAGATACCATTTCCCTCAGCCACTCTTGGAGAAGAGTTCAAAGATCTTGGAGAGTCAGATAGAAAAATATGGTCTATGTGTCTGACTCATAGCTTCTCATCCACTGTCCTGTCCATCATGGCTGCCATGTGACAGTCTGTGACCTCCTCTCTCCTTCTAGACCAAAGGTGTCTGATAGCAAATGAGAAAGAACTGCTTCCCATTCTGTCAAAGTCCGGATATCCCAGGAAGAGGGGTAAAGGTAGCTAGGAGAAAGGGGGTTTGCTGAACTTAAGTCACTGAGAACCAGAGGAGGGGCATGTATCTAGTGATTGCAATACCAAAATTAAATGATAATATCATTATTAACACAAATAATTTTGTGTTAATACACATGTATAGATATTAACACTGACATTTTATTTTAATAGTGTCTAGAATTATTACCTTAAAAAACCAATGACATAATGCTTACTATATTTCAGATGTAAGAAGGCATCAGTGAGTTCTGAAAAAATTAAAAAGATTATAAGGAATATGAAATTATTTAAATATTTATTAGCTGATGGATTATGAACATTATTAGCAGAATAAATTCAGAAAAAATAAAATGTTCTAAAAATAAAACTAGACACTACCAAAAAATAAAAACCAATGAATCATAAAAATTGGAATACATTTATGAAATAATGATTCAATATATTGGAATATATTATTTGATAGATACAGGTGGGATATATTATTTGACAAGGGAATATATTATTTTTGAAAAAGTGTGATCTTAAACAACAAAATACATCAGTAGTATCATTATTTAGTCGTGAGTGTATTATAAGTTTTTTCAGCTCCTGAAGAGGCCCTTTCCGACTCTACACTAGGAGGACAATGGTGAAGAGAGTTACGAAAGAATGCTAGCTTTTTTCCTCTGATATTTTTCTCTTCAAATAGTTTCATCTCTTGTTTGAATATTTTAAGATCTTCTTAAACAACTTTTGTTTTAGGAACTGCACACTTGTTTTTGAAATCAAGTTGTAGTTTTATTTCAAAAGAAGTATTTCTAGTCTGTACACAGCTATATTTTTGTTTTGTTTCCATCATATATGGATAGAGATTCTTATACAGCGTTCCTTGTGTCTGTTTCAGTATAGTCATGTTGACATTCTACTTGTTCAGAGATCTTTGAGTTACAGTAAGGATTATTCTTACAATGGAAGCTTTGCTCTGTGGATGACTTCACCCCTCCTCTCTACTTTGTTGAACACGAGGGAGGTTATAGAAGAATACTTTTTAAAAGTGTTTGTTTAATTTGAACTTTAGTGGCACATAAAATTCTCTAGATGATTTCTTCAAATTGTTTTAAGTGGCTGAAATAATGGCATCACACCAAGAGAAGTATGATATTTTATTAATATATTTTTAAAGCAAGGGTTTTTTTTTTTTTAATTTTATGGATTTATTTGACAGAGAGAGAGTAAGGGAGGAAGGGAGAACACAAGCAGGGGGAGCTGCAGAGGGAGAGGGAGAAGCAGGCTCTCCACTGAGCAGGAAGTCTGATGTGGGGCTCGATTCCATGACTCTGGGATCGTGACCTGAGCCGAAGGCAGATGCTTAACTGGCTGAGCCACCCCCAAGCCCCCAGAAGTATGATATTTTAGAAAATAAAAAGATCATGTTATACCAGAATAACAAAAATTTACATGGCAATCACTAAGCACCACTAGCTGGGAATTTCATCAGACCATGGATTAGGAGGTGCGCAGAGAGGGTCCGAAAGTCACATCCCCATGAGAGACTTCAAAACCTACTCCTGTATTCCAGGGACCCACTAGGACCAACCCACAGAAGTCAAACCACCTGCCCTGATGACACAGAGAAATTGGGAGTGGAGAGATATTTGAAGTTGGAAAGCACATGAAAAAGGTTTGCATTTCAAAATCACCAAAGGAAGCGTAAAAAGAAAACAATTACCGTACAACTCAGTGGATTAGCATTTATGCTTAGGATACGGCGTTTGTGACTAAGGGTTAACCAGCATTTCTAGAAGCCTCTTTGTCCGACAAGTGCACATGATCGTGTGTGTGTGTGTGTGTGTGTGTGTGTGTGTGTGTGTGTGTGTATGCGTCAATAGCTAGATGGTTAAATAAGTCATTTATTTTGGGAGGCATCTATTGAAATACCTTGAACTTCATACTCCTAGTGTTCTTACCACTTCCTATATTGCTACTGCTGTGTGTGTTGGAAGTTAGAACTATACTCTCACCACTGGGTGTGTTGGGAGGGTAAGGATGAAGTACACCCCAGAAATGGAAGCACCAACTGAATCAATGCTATACAGAATTGCATTATCCTGGTTCTGAGGTAGAAGCATTCTCAGGGGCGCCTGGGTGGCACAGCGGTTAAGCGTCTGCCTTCTGCTCAGGGTGTGATCCCGGCGTTACGGGATCGAGCCCCACATCAGGCTCCTCTGCTATGAGCCTGCTTCTTCCTCTCCCACTCCCCCTGCTTGTGTTCCCTCTCTCACTGGCTGTCTCTATCTCTGTCAAATAAATAAATAAAATCTTTTTTTTAAAAAAAAGAAGAATTCTCAGGATCATACCCCATTTTTCTTTTGTCATCAAATCTTTTGAAATACCAGTATGTCTCCATTTAAACCTTATTCCAGTTTTCATTCATGCAACGGTGTTTAGCAATTTCCAAGCCTGCGGTGATGTTTATACTTCCCTTCATTATGTCAAATAACTTCTATCAAGCCACAGTTATCTACTGATTGTTACCTTTCTTTGTTTGTTTTCTTGACCATTGCTCGGAAGTGACTAAAGCTGCTGTTATACTTGGATTTTAATATCCAGGGTGATGATACACTTTGAAACTTCTGCAGTCTCTCAAGCACATTTACACTTTCTTGTCACCCAGTGTGATTAAATGTTCATCAGAAAACAACTCGGTGGCAGGAAATGAGGCCGCTGTAAGGTAAACAGACTTAGTGAGTGTCCGTTCAGCTGAGAAGGGCAAAATGGGATGCCTTCATGTTCCATGTCAGAGAGCACTTTCTTGCATTTGCTCTACTGTACTGCTTTAGTGGTCATGAGATCAGTATATGAGCCTTACTGCAAATCTTACAATGGATTTGCATATTTAAACATAAAAAATGTTAGAGACAAATCACATTGTATTAAATCAGGACTGCATAGGGAGGTGCTCCAAGAGAAACATATGCATTCAAAGCATGCCAAACATGACTCGGAAATGTCATCCAGTAGGGTGCTCACGTGAATTTTTAATTTCTCTTCACAAGGAATTTTTGAAACCCAAGATTCTGTGGTATAGCAATATTATTTCCATTCTGGTTCCAGTCTGGATTTCCCGCCACACACACACACACACACACACACACACACACACACCCCACTTTTTTTTTTTTTTTACCCCAGGTATTTCAAGGCAGGAATGGGCTACTTCAGTAAATATTTTCTGATCACTTATCATGTGTCAGGTAATGTTCTAGGTTTAAAATATTATTGCACCTGATGGGCACCTGGGTGGCTCAGTCAGTAAAGCATCTGCCTTTGTCTCAGGTCATGATCCCAGGGTCCACGGATCGAGTCCCACATCGGGCTCCTTGCTCAGCGGGGAGCCTGCTTCTCCCTCTGCCTGCTGCTCCCCCTGCTTGTGCTCTGTGTCAAATAAATACATAAAATCTTTAAAGAAAAAAAAATAAATAAAATATTATTGCACCTGAAAGAAGGAATCTTTACCAGATTAATTCCCCTTTGTGAACAGATTCCTCTGTTCAGGAGGGACGAAGGTGCCATTACTCTTCCTGGGCAGCACATTCTCCCTGACAAAGCTCAGGATCTGAATGTTTAACTCCTGTGAACAAGTAATCCATCCTCGGGCGGAAGATGACAGCCTCCATACTGCTCCATACATAGATCAAGGGAGCAGCTCTTTTAAAAGATGTTATATTCTTAGCTTGGAATGGAGTAAACTGAACCCACGTAGCTTTAAAATGTCCCCCAGAATGCCTAAAATCTGACAAACAAAAGACACTTGTTATTTCTTAGCAGTCTGTTAAGACATTTAAAAAGCCTTGCCAAATGAAAAGCAGCATATGCACACATTGCACACCAAAATCGTGAGGAAACCTATGCTTTGCTTGACAAGACATGTTTCCAGCCTGGTTTTGATGCCGGTGTTGCTTTGTTCGTGGTATCTCTGAGTGTCAAAGCGGACAGGAAGTCTCCAAACAGCAAGACCTTGTTAAGAACGTGATCAACTTTTCTCAGGTCATGGTGTAACATAATGCTTTGAAATGACCCCTTTTAAAAAAAGTAGTAAGGCTTTCCTTCAGGTCTCACATTCATCTTTTGTACATGTTAAAGGAATGCTGTGTTCATAATATTAGTACAATGTCAAATGGAGACTCAGTTTCAGAGACAGGTATTGTAATGCATTGATAGTCATTACTTGTGCTCCCCAAAATGGCTCTTTTAGTTTATTCTGTTTGAATTTGTCTGTGACTATTTTATTTGAATATATTGACTGTGGAGAGGGGTTGTCAAGGAGAAAGTTAGTTAAAATTACTTGACCAAAAATGTGTCTCTGCTTGTTTATTTGTTTTTATTTTAGAATGAGAAAGAACTTAAGCATATTTAATTGAAGGATATTGCATTTGTATATCGAAATTTGTATTTTGTCTAATTTTAGCATATTCCTCAGTCTGGCATACGCAGTAATGAATATCGTGGTGCCTTGATTGCCTCCTTTCCAAAATAATAATTGTAAATTATGTTACACTGTTTATTTAGCATCTCCTTATTCAGTTGGTGAACTGTCTGCATGTTGTAAGCCTTTTGTCATTTCACTGTTCATGAACACCTTTATCAGGGAAAATGCAAAGTTCTAAAACAAAATTCTCTCATCTTTGTAGGTAGCATTGTTGATAGCATTGGCAAGAGATTTGGAAAAGGCTGTGTTTGGTCTCTCTGACCACCATCTTGTCCACAGAAATGGAAGCAAGAACCTCTTTGAGAATGGGACCAAGGCAGAAGAAGGAGGAGCAGAAAGAAGGAAAGCAGGTGGGTGCTGACTGTCAAGAGAACCAGGTGTACTTGTTGGGTGTGTCGTTTGATGGCCTATGCACTGTGACTTTGGAAGCATTCCGCAGTATCTCCTTCTACATCAAAAAATCATGCGTGAAAAAAATAATTAGAGACTTTCATTTCACCACCAGAAATAGGGCTAAAATCCCTTGGGCCTAGTAATGATGACGTAAATGCAGTCCAAAGCATAGATTGCCATACCAGGATTCTGTCCTTAGGATAGATCATGAAGAAATGCTTGTTTTAGGAATGAAAGAAGAAAAACAAAAGGAAGTGAGTATCTTAAGGAAGAAGGAAGCAATAGTAAGCAAATCTGGATGGGGAAGGGGTGCCCCTGATGTGTTGATTTTTCTTAAGTTTGTTCATTTACCTTTCTTGTTTGAAAAGCAATAAATTCATTTAAAAATGCCATCCATGAGGCACCTGGGTGGCTTATTCAGTTAAGCGTTTGCCTTTGGGTCAGGTCATGATCCCAGGGTCCTGAGATCCAGCCCTGCATTGGGTGCCCTGCTAGCGGGGAGTCTGCTTCTCCCTCTCCTTCCAGTTTGTGCTCTCTCTCTCCCGCTATCTGTGTCTTTCTCAAATAAATAAATAGAATATTAAAAAAAAAAAAAAAGTCATCCCTTTAAGAAGTCCTACCACTAAGCAGAAGTGCTTCTTTCTTCCATTATGTTAACCTCAGAACATTGTTTGGATGTATTCCACCCAGTATTATAGGGATAAAGTCTATAATAACATAGGAATCATATTATATGAACTTTAGAGTGTTATAGAAATTAGAGACAGACTCATATGATTGGTAAAAACATGATCTTAGAAACAGAACTAGTATTCGTTACTGAGTTTGTCATCTATAAGTTGTGTGACTTTGGACATGTTTCTTAATTTATCTCTGTTTCCTTGTCCTTAAGTTTGTGATAATAATACCATGTCATGAGGTTAAGGGAATTAAATAAGGTCATATCTGCAAAGCAGTTTGCACTGAGCCTGTCATATTTTAAGCACTGAGTAAATAAATAGGAGCCCTATGGTTGTTGGTGGTGATGGTGGTCATGATGAGTTATAAATGTTTTAACCCAGCAAGTCTAAAATCCTCAAATGAAGGGACTATGTCTTAGCTATTATTATGTGCTTAAAATACAGGTTCAAAATTGCACATGGTACAGAAATGTGTATTGAATTAGTTAAGCAGAAAACCTTAGATTCTTAAATTAATTGGAGACAGATTTTTCCCCCAGCTCGTGAAAAGTTTAATAATGGAATATTAGCCAACAAATGTAGTTGGATTGAAATTTTTAATAACTTCAGTGCTAATAAAGAGTTACCAAATGGAGGTCCTCTGGAAGCCTTATTTGCTGGTGAGAGAACAAAGATTGAAGTTGGCAGGCTAATTGACATGAAGGAGTATTTCTAAGGTGTTTGAAAATGATTCTTCCCATAGAGTAGATTAAAAATTTCTTTGCCTATTTTCTTTTTACATACTATTTGTTTACAAACTTTAAATTTTTTATTCTTATTTTACTCAGAAGACACCAAGGAGCTCAATAACCACACTTGTAGGCGTTAGGTAGACTTTTTAATATGAGTGGGAATTAAAGGAATTGAGAATGTGGGTCTGAAATAATAGAAGATTATGGAAAGGACGTAATATCAATCTTCACATGTACATAGAATGTGGATATGTGTGTGTCAGTAGAGACTGTTTTGGCTGCAGGTGACGGTAAATTCAACCCAAACAAACTTAAGCAAAAAATTATATGTTTTAATTTATGTAACTGAAAACTGTAGAGAACTAGCTCCACCTTCGCACTTGGCTGTCTCTTTTAGGACCCTGTCCCTCTTTTCTGTACTTCCTTTTTATGCGTTGGTCTTGTTTCCCGTGGGCAAGATGGCGGCTAGAGGATCTACACTTTCAAGTCTGCTGAAATAGTCACAGAGTGTTTCTCTTGCTCAACCATTCAAAGCAAAAGTCCTGGCCTGAAATCGATTTTATGCTCTTTTCTGAATGAATAACTGTGGCCATGGAGGAACTGTTTAAATCCATGTCGAAATTATGGGCCCACCCCTGGAGGCAGTAACAATCAACGACACATATCTAGATGTACTGAAACTTGGTGAGGGATCATTCTCCAGAGAAAAACCTGGGATCTGTGTTCTGACGTTGCAGAAAAAATAAAAGTCAGACTGAAAAATAAAAATCAGACACCAGAGAGACCAAGTGACACTGGGAGAAGTAGGAGAACTCGGATTTATTTCATATGAGCTCATGCTCGAAATTCTGGGCCCCGGGCAATGGGGTTATAAGGCTCTCATAGGGGACTGCAGGCAGTGAGGTTCCAAGGGCTATGCTGACTGCTGGTAGGTGGGTTTAAACTGGGGGAGCAGGGGCTGCTTTAGGCAAGAACAGTAGTGCAGAGAGCCTGTGGCAAGAAGCCTGTTTACAGAAGCAGAAAGGGCTGGTTATCTCTTGCTCCCAGTAGTTATCTCTAGCTTATTGTCAGTAACTTTCCATCGTCTGGGGCCTCCTGGCCTGGGCCTGCTCTGGGTAATTTTCCTTCTCAAAGTAAAGAAAGAGAATGGTTAGCTGCTACAAAATGAAAGTTGGAGCCCTCTATTCTGTATTGTTCAACAAGACAGAACTGGAATCAACTGGAGGAAATGAGTAGGAGGCAGATTTAGTTCAGCAGGATGAAGAACTAAGAATTTAGAACTCACAAGTAGCCCACCTCAGAAGTTAGAGGCCTGCCTGGGAAACTCTTCTTCAAACTTAGGCTTGGTGACCATCTGTTGTAGACTGGAGTAGATGGTCTTTATGAACTTTTTTTAGTCTGTAGGTGGTTACTGGATTTCTTCCTTCACGTTTGGATGAGATGAAGAGATCCTAGGCTAAATCCTTTTGAGGTTAGGTATGTAAAACATTATTTCCAAGGGCCTTGCTTAATGAAAGCACAGAAGGCCATGGAGGAAGAGGCTTCCTGAGAAGATGACATGCTTCATTGAGACTTCAAATACATAACCGTACAATACGGTTTCCTAATATTTAAGCTTCAAACATGTTTCTCATTATAATGATTATTTTTATAAATTCCCCATCTAAGAAAGATAACACATTAATCTCTCTAGTCTCATAACATTCAATCTAACATTCAATCTTTCAATTTTTTTGTGGTCTGAATGCTTATTTGAAATGTAGTATCACTTTTTTTTTCACAAAAGGTGATTTGAGAAGTTGATTGAGAGCCATTGCTTTTGGTCTTCAAATAGGTTTCTGTTCATAGGGATATAAAGAGGAAATGGAACAGAGCGAGGAATTATTGAGCGTTGATTATGTACCAGGTGCTTTGTACAACTTTATCTCATTTAATCCTCACATTATAATTAGCTCACTAACATGCGAAAAAGTCAAGGTTGAAAGATATTTACTTATCTTGCCTAAGTTAGTCAACAAAATGTAAGACCTTGCTCCAAGGTCACACTACTCTTCAGCTAGCAGGGCCTAGATTCAAATCTGAATCTATCCATTCCTAAACCCATTTTTACCATGGTACCTGTCTGAAAAGGAGAAGAAAAACAAATCTGCTTTCTGAGAGTATGAGGAAGTTCACTGTTTCTGATTTACTTGATATTTCTGATGATGTTCAAATATCATTGCATAAATTGGAGGGATGGTACTACAAGGTAATTAGTAAGTGCAGGCTACTAAGGCAAAAGTAGAAATCAGAATTGAATCCCTGATTCAGTAAGAGATACAGAAAGAACTTGCTAATGCATTAAACAGTTTTGAAAGATAATGGCAATTGTTGCTGAAGGATTCAGTGTCCAAAATTATTACATTTTCTCTACTCTTCATATTCTCTTTTTCTCTGAACTCTTAAAGTAAACCCATTTAAAATTTCTATGTGTATTCAAATTATGTTTCTCTACTGATGGGAGGAGAGAAATAGCTTGTTTGGAATTTTAATCTTGTTGTGAATTTGCTGCATTAATTTCTAGCCAAAGGTTTTATAACAATTCAAAAGGAAAGTGCATTGTTGAACAGCTTTTACTACTTACCATATTGAAGAGTTAATTGCAATATAATTTCCCTGGAAAGGTTAATTGGCTTTCTTCCCCACCAATAATAAGATGTGAATATAAAAAAGGAAAAGACTGTTGGCACTCAACTGTAGGCTGTAAGGGTTTTAAAAGTAAGAGTTGACACACATAAAGTTGTGATTTCATGAAACTAAATTATTTTCTTCTATATGAAAGCTTTGATGTATACCTATGTCAGAGAAAGGCTTTTGAGAGTTTTCAGGAAACTAGGTATGAAAAAGGAAACATCCCAGCACAAGGGGAAGGAACAGTGAAATAGGCATCTTGGAGAGACATCTGCTGCTTGGCAGACGCGTGCTCTGGAGTTTGTTAAAAGGATATTTATTTTACATTTATCTGATCCTCAGTAAATGAGCTGTTTTTGCATTGGAAGTTTTACAGGATATTTAAAAGAGTTTACAGCTTGCTGTGGAAAGTTAAAGATTCTTAGGAGGTTTTGGTCCAAACTTGAAAAAGAAATAATTCTTACTTGGTCTTTGGTCTGACTATGAGCAATAATGAGGAATAACACATTTCTTAGTTTTTCTTTGTGGAGTCAGCTATTTAAAAACAGAAAGGCACACACATCTTCTAAGAAATCATGAGAAGGATGGCCAGGATAGGGAGGAACTACAGTAAAGGATGGAAGTGATTCTTCAGAGGACAATAGCAAGAGAATAGACTGTATGCTTTTTGTGTTCTACCCTGAAACTTCAAGACTGTGACCTCGGGCAATTCATTTTACTTCTTCATCTGTAAAATGGAGTTAAACAGGATATATATTGTTGGGTTGGTATAAGAATCAAAAGACATAACACATACAAGTGCCCAGTAGATAGCAGAGGTGTAATAAAATTTTACTCCAACTTGATTCAAGTAACTCAGAGAGTGAGAAGCATCAGTAAATCACTGGACAGGATTCTTAACAAGAAACTTTTAGTATTTAGGATTGATCGTTGTTTTGTCAATATTGAATGTAATGATTATACATTAAAGAGCAAAAGCATAAGTGGTGGAAAACCTAGGTTCTAGAAACAGTAGCTACTAACTAGAAGTATAGGAATTAGGCTAGATTAGATTTATGATACTTTCTAGATCTTTCATCTAATTTTTCCATTATTTTTAAATGACCCTTTAGAATATGAATTTTATTTTTTAAGCCCACATATTATACACACATACACACACACACACACACACACACAATCCCTTCCCATTTATTACAAAGCATTTGCTGAGTCCTAATTCTGGGCAAGGCACTGCTCTTGCCAACTTTCTGATTTGGGTGACTGACAATGCAAGGTAGGATGGGGAATGAAAGAGAAGTTTAGCTCTAAAAATATTATACTCATGGAATTTACAAGCAGAATTTTTTTTAGAGGAAATTGGACTCTCTTCCTGAAGAGAGAGATCTGAGCTGAACAAAAATTCTTTGGGATTTGAAGCTGTGCAGCTAAATGAGCTTCTGGGGTACTCCAACATTTAAGGAGTGAGCAGAAATAGAATGCTCTCAAATAATTCTGAGAAAGAGCTCCTGGGGAGGTGGGAAAATTCAGGAGAGATTTGGATCATGGAACAAGCCCTAGTAGGAAAAAGTTTCTGGATGGGAGAATGGGCAAATTGTGGTGAGAAACAATGTGAAACGTGAACTTAACGATTTGGGAGTATTCTGATATCTATAGGAAGGGCAGTCTTAGTGGAGAAGTCAGTATGGAAAAAGTTTCAAGCAGATTGAAGAATGCATGGCTCTTAACAAACAATCCAGCCAGGGGCGCCTGGGTAGCACAGTCGTTCAGCGTCTGCCTTCGGCTCAGGGTGTGATCCCGGAACGCCGGGATCGAGTCCGGGATCGAGTCCGGGATCGAGTCCGGGATCGAGTCCCACATCGGGCTCCTCCTCTGGGAGCCTGCTTCTTCCTCTCCCACTCTCCCTGCTTGTGTTCTCTCTCTCGCTGACTGTCTCTCTGTCACATAAATAAATAAAATCTTTAAAACAACAACAACAATCCAGCCAGAATAAATTGTTGCTTTCAAGTTTTGTCATGAAGGCAGGAAGTCATTGTGGAATATTCTGATGGGAAGCATGGGGATAGAGTGCAAAGAGGATCACAGATATGGAGATTAGATTCCAGACTTTTAGTGTCTATAGTTTTCCTGGCTTTTCATTATATCCCTTTGAGATGGAAAAGATCTAAGCTTTTACTTTAAGTTCTGTGGTTAATGCTATTCAATCTACTTAATCAACACTTAACCAGGCAACAGTTCTAGGGCTTCTGCAAGTGCTCTGTCGTGCTTATGCATTTGACAATGAACGAGGCGGACTTAGGGTCAAACAATGAAATAACAGGTATTGAAATGTGTGACTTGAATGTGTCTTTATAGAATCTACTCGGTGTACATGTTGTTCTTTTTCTATGAAGCAGTAAGAAAACAGCTTCCTTTTATGGCGATTTGACAGGGTTCATTTAAAGCTAGTTCAGCATAGCCCAAGGCTTTAGAAGACCTTCTGTAGTGAACTCTGACCTAGTTCAGATTTGTTAGTATGTCTTGAGATTTTTCTGGTCTTTTCCTATGGAATGAATCACAGAAGTGAATAGGCTGTCACATTTCCCTATGAATTTAGCTTTAACTTAATGTGTCGATTTTCAAATCAGAAGAACCAGAGTTTGGGTACAATACAGTCCTAATAGTTTTTGGACCCAGGGTGATGAGCACTGTGAAGGAAGTCTCTGGCCACGTGATCGAGGAGGCCAGACTGGCAGGAAGGATGCAAATACCAGCACCATGCTGAGATTCCAGCTCACTTGGCTTGTCAAGAGTTTTTTTCCTTCTGTTCCCGGAGGCAACACAGCACCAGCTTCTGGCTCACAGCTCTTTTTTCTTGAACATCTTTTTTTTTTCTTTTGTGTTTCAACATTTTAAACAAATGTCGTACGGCCAAAGTGTTATTGCTCTTGAATACGCATCGTTCCTGTTTCCCATCAGGAAAAACTATAATGGCAGTACTTTGCTCACATCCGTTGGTCTTTCTGGAATCTCACATGCCACATTTGTACGGGCAAATCCATTTTGCTGTGTCTGCCAGTCCTCACTGTGAAGCCGTGTCCTTACTCTTGAATTTTGAGACATCTAGATATGAAGGCAATTCTTGTTGGATACATTTTTAAAGGGACAACCTGGGGACCCCTGGGTGCCTCAGTTTGAGCTTCTGCCTTTGCTTAGGTCAGGTTCCCAGGGTCCTGGGATGGAGCCCTGCTCCCTGCTCAGTGGGGAGTCTGCTTCTGCCTCTCCCTCTGCCCCTCCCTACCGCTTATGCTCTCTCTCTCTCTCAAATACATAAATAAATAAAATATTTTAAAAAATAAAGAGGGAACCTGTTCACCTTGAAATTTCACAAGGAGAAAACTCAAAGAGCTATAACTTAAATTCCCTTCATCACAGTCATCGAATTGCTTAAGCTGAATCAAAATGTCCCAGTTAAGGGGCCTCTGTGAAGGCCGTGAAAATGATCTGCATGTAGTTAAATGCTGTATCCTTTGAAAATCTGCATCCTAACTCAGCAAAGGCAGACTTGGAGAGACTTAGCACATGCATTTGCACAGCCAAATCTGACAAGGTTACAAAAATTTGATGTATTTGCTTTGCTCTGACAATGTGGTCAGTGAACTTCTTTTTTTAACTTGTGTGATAATAGCCAAATTTGACTGTACATAAGCCACTCTGGAGGGCTACAAAACAAGGTCGGTATTATCCCCTGTTGTTAAAGATGAATTTGTTTATTTTTATTTTTTTAGACTCTCACGTAATACTGAAGGCGTCTACAAAAACATGCAGGTAAAGAACTGTGAACAAAAGGTAATCCTGGTATTTTGGGGTGGTCAAAATATTATCAAGTGGTGGGTGGCTTAATGCTGGGATAAATCCCCAGATATTCTCAAAAACTTTTGATCTATATAGTCTGGGAGGATGCGACACATGGAGAAGGGCCCTCCCAGGTGGGCACTTGGTAGCATCATAAGAGGAAGCATTATGTGTCTTCATTCTTTTTTTTTTTTTTTTTAATGTTGCTAGTTATTATACTCTGGGGCTATTTGAAAGGTAGAAGACAATGAGAAATATGAAGGTGTAATGCAAGTCTAGTATTCTCTTATTACTGATGACTTCCTCATTATGTGCCCAAGTTCAGCTACATTTATAATGTTCACCTTGGGGGCTGGTCACTGTTTGCTTTGAAAAACGAATTCAGTTTACAAATTGGCTTTGGCATGAAAGTACTACATTCTTACAATGAAGAATGATCTATACCAGCTTCCAGTTTTATTGATAAGGAAATTGAGGTCCCTAGAGGCTGAGTGACTGGTCCAGGGACACAATCTATTGGCTGGGGAGATAACAAATTGGTATTCTGACTCCATCTAGTATTCTTTCCACTGCTTCACATTGACACAACCCAAAATGATTTATTTGTGTGTGCATCTGTGTGTGTGTGTGTGTGTGTGTGTGTGTGTGTGTGTGTGATGTGCCTTGGAACTGGATATAATGTTATATATGGCCCATGACACTTATACAGGGGCCTTTCTACTATCAAAAGAGCTTTTGCTTAAAGTAGTAAACTAAATAGTATTTGGGGGCTATAAACTAACATAACATTGTACTTGAAAGCAAGAACACCACTTTTCCGCCTATAAATTTTTTCGTGAAACTTTTCTCTGTACAAATACAAATTTGCTTTACGGAAAAAAGTAAGTATGACTTTTAGCCTTTTTATCTATAGTTTTCCTTGTTCTTTTTTCTTGTCTTCCTTCCTCCCTCCCTTCCTTTTTTCTATTGGTGGTAATGGTGATTTCTCAAGACTGTACAAACCATGTATCATAAATTGTTACGTTCACAGTGAATTTGAGGACGTAGTATGGAGATGAGAAAATATAGTTAACGTCGCCTCTCATCCAAACATGTCGTACCAAACATTTAACTGGACAGGGTGTTTTCTCATCAATTACCTCATACAAGGCTCACGGTACTATTCGAGGCAGGTAATTTAATCCTATTGTATACACACAGAAATTGAGGATTAAAAAGGAAGAGCAACTTGCCTAAGTCGAAGCTGGTATCTAGCACAGAATGGTGACTAGTGAGTGTCTGTTACTTTTGTTAACACCCATACGGCTTCGTGGTCTTCAGAGTCCCCACAGGGAGGACTTCATGCACAGGGGCAGCCACTGCACTAACCTCTGGCAACTTCATGAGGCCCAAGGCGAGCGTGTCTAGCACCCTCCTTGTTCTCTGGCAACATTGAATTCATGATGCATATTAAAGTCCCTCACTTCCATCAGGTTCCCCAGTTTCCTGCATGGCCTTCAGTGGGTCTAATAGAGCCTACAATCAACTACACTTTGATAATCCTTTCTTCATGTCTTTTCCACATCATTCCCTATTTCCCCACTACCTATTTCCCCTTTCTCTAAGGGCAGTTGGGTCAAGGTATTAATGACTGTTTTAATCAACTCGGATAACATATATATATTTTTTAAATGATCCTTTTCCTTGAGAATGAGGACTATGTCATGATGGGAATTTTGTGCCTCAAATAACAGGAAATAGTTGGAGTAAGCATCACTCAGGAATGGACAGCAACCTCTCCTGTCCGTGTTAGGGATTTCCCTGACTACCTGCCTCAAGAGGCAAAAGCAGAGGAATTATTGTAGTTTTGGAGAAGGCTACAAGAATCATCTCTCTCTCTCTCTCTCTCTCTCTCTTTTTTAATCTAATAAGTCCTGGAAATAAGATCACAAAATACAGACGCTGCTCTCGTGTTGCCGTAGGAAATGGCTATGGCAAAACAGTGGAGTCTCTCTTTCCCTTACGGATAATGATTAAGACAAAAATACTTTGTTTTTATTCTAGCTAAAATTGTGGCATTATGAAATTGCTTTATTATATGGAAATGACAGAGAAAGTTGTGGTAAGATCTTTGTGTGTATAGCTTGCATTGTATATCTGTATTTGTATGGGATGGGAAGATGTGGTAGACAGAGAAATGGCCCCAAAGATATCCATGCCTTCATCCTCTGAACCTGTGAATATGTTAGTTTATATGGCAGAAGGGACTTTGCATATGTGGTTGAGTCAACCTCTGTCTTTAAATGCAGAGGACCTTTCCTGACTGCAGAAAACAGAAGAGGGCATCATGAGGAGGACTCAGCTACACAGTTACTGACATTGAAAGTGGAGGAATGGGTCATGTGCCAAGGAATGTCAGTGGCTTCTGGAAGTTGGAGAAGGCAAGGAAACAGATTTTCCCCTAGAGCCTCTAGAAGTCAATGCAGCCCAGCTGATACCTTGGTTCAAGCCCGATAATACTCATGTTGAATTTGACCTGTATAGAACTGTAAGAGAATAATACTGGAGAAGGTAACTGACATGTTAAGTAAATATGATTAATTATTGAGTGAGGTTAAAAACAAAAGTTAATATTTTTTTATGATGCTTATTATGCACATGACATTTTTCTAAAAACATGAAGTTTCAGGAATCTAATGGCTTTTTCTTAACCTAATTTTGCAGAACAAAAAACAGAAAGATGAATTAACTTGCTCAAGGTCATATAGCTGGTTTGCGGTAGAGCTCAGATTTGAACTGAGACCGTATAGCCTCAGAACCTAGCTTTAAAATGAAGTTATGGTATTTGTGCTCTTAACCACTGCACCAAAATTTATTATTACTCCTTCTTTGGAAGAAACAAAGTGCAAAGAAGTTCGGTTTCTTTCTCAGATTCACAGACCAGTGGAGAACCCATGACCCCTCCCTTTTGTCAAAAAATGCCTTTTTTGTCTTCTCTCCTTCCCTCCCTCCCTTTCTTCTTCCTTTCCTTCCCTCTTTCTTTTTAAAAAACAATGCAGTTTGGCATAAGTACAATGCATTGTCTACCTGTTTATCTCAGGGTCAGAGAAAGGGAAACTCTTCTATTGAAAGTATGGTAGAATCTATGATTAAATAGTGTGTTGGAATTTCAGCCGTGTTGCATTTTCTATTAATCCGTCTTTTTCCTCAAATAAAAAGTAAACAGTTTTAAGTTATGTAAATAAATCATCCTTTTTTTTTTTAGTTTCAGAGGTAGAATTTAGTATTCATCAGTTGCATATAATCCTTTTTAATACACTGTTTTTGTTTAATTTTTAAGATTTTATTTTATAATTTATTTGAGAGAGAAAGAGAGAGTGCACAGAGGGAGTGGGAGAAGCAGACTCCCAGCTGAACAGAGAGCCCAACATGGGGCTCAATTCCAGAACCCTGAGGTTGTGACCAGAACCAAAGGTAGACGCCCAACCGACTGAGCCTCCCAGGCACCCCAATACACTGTTTCTGAAATGCAGGTACAGTGTGACAACTATCACCTGGCATTTACTACCCAGAGACAACAACTTCCTGTGTTTCTTTTGTGCTCTGCCCCTTTCTCTGGGCATAGTTTTTCATTGTTGAAATTCAACTGTCTATAAAATTTAGAATCCTTTCGTTTTTTTCCATTGAGTAGGCCAGCATAAACGTTTCCCCTGTGTGAATATATACTTACATATATACTTATGAAGTATCTTTCAATGGCAGTGTGGTATTTTATCTTCAGTAACATAATTACTTAACCAGTCTCCTATTACTGTAAATAGAAGTTTTTACAATAATTACTGTAAATACTCCTATTGCTAATATTTTTCTCTGATACACAAGCTAAAGTATACATGTTTGTGCAGATTTTTCTTTTTTCTATTTCAAATATAGGACTAGAGTTGCAGAAGTTAAATTATTAGATTAATAGGTTAGAATACTGTGTCATATGCTTTCCCAGGTAGATTATATCAATTTATGTTTAGTTACAGGGCATGAAGGCGTTCATCTTGATAGCTTTCACCAGTAGCAGTTAAATTTAAAAACTGCTATTCTACTAGGCAGAAAATGTTTCATTAGAAGAATTGGTTCTTGGGGCGCCTGGGTGGCTCAGTCGGTTAAGCATCTGCCTTCAGCTCGGGTCATGATCTCGGGGTCCTGGAATCAGATCGATCCCACTTCAGGCTCCCTGCTAAGCATGGGATCTTCTTCTCCCACTCCCTCTGTGATCTCTCTGGCTCTTGCTCTCTCTCAAATAAATAAAAATCTTAAAAAAAGATTTGCCCCTTTAAATTTTTCACACTAACCTTCTCAGCGTGAAACTGAACAAAACAAAGTGAGTCTCATCTGCTTACTTTGTAGGCAGCAATAGCTCTGACTTGTGGTACAATGATAAAGTGGCTGCAGAAAAATGGCATTGACTTGAGCTGAGCCAGAAGCCACATTGGAATATTTCATGAAGAAACCAAATATGGCAGAAGCATAGTGCAAACTTAAGAGTTACTCCTGAAGATAAGTAAAAAAATGATAGGTTCGCTAACATCTTGAGAGATAGCAGAGACCGAGAACAAAATAAGAATGATCTGGAGAGTTATTTTCTTTTATATGTATTTTAGTTACCTCTATTTGCTTGTATTTGTTTCCTCTTGTTTAATATTACTCAATGAATCAGGACTATAGGTATTTATTATAATCAAGAGGTCTGTTTATTAACTCCATGAGTCTGGTTTTATTCTTGGAATATTGCTTTAGGAAATCTTCCAGTGGCATTGTTTTCTGCTTTGTTCTGTTGTGGCAGACCCTAGCACAGCACGGTGCTTATCTTAGAGATTGTTAGATTAGCAGTTAGTAACACAGGCTTTGAAGACAGATAGGAGTTAAAAATCACAGGTCTTAGCATTGACCACCCCTGTGTTCTCCGGCAGGTTATCTAACTCCTTTAAGTTTCAGTTTCCTTATCTATAAATTGAGATAAGAACAGGACCTACATATGGTTGAGGGAGAATTAAATGAGGCATTGCCCACAGTGACGTTGCTTCAGGAAAGATCTGTGAAGAGTTGTTACTATCCTCATTCTCATCCGTCATCATTCTCATCATCACCATCACTATAACCTCTTTACCTCTTTGATTCCGTTTGTACCATGAGTTATTGTTGTCTCAACGATAAAGTCTAAAAGCTCTGCGCCTACTTCTTTATCTTTTTAACATTCATTCATTTATCAACACACATTTATCTAGAATGAAACCAATAGAACATGGATGCAAGGAACTTATAATCTTGTGAAGGAAGATAGATAATGAACAAACAAGCAAATAAATATTTAGTATGTCAGACAGTGTTAAGTGTTATGGGGAAAAAAAATGAAATAGGGCAAGGAAGACATGGAGGGCCAAACATTGCAGAGGGTGTGACATAGGGGGAAGGTAACTTATTATTTGTACACGGGGATAAAATCCTCTGACAAATGACATTTGAGTTATCTTGAACAGAATGGGAGAGAAGAAAGAAACATTTTTGGTGGAGGAAACATACCTGGAATGTTGAAGAATCAGCCAGAAGGGCTGTATGGCAGAGATGGAGTCATGAAAACGAAGAATAAAGGGAGAGGAGGCAAAAGGGAAGAGAGGCACACAGCATACGGCCTTGTAGGTCCTTGTAAGGGCTTTGACTTTTACCCTTGGTGAGATGGGAAGCCACTGGACAATCGTGAGCAGGGGAATGACCAGGCAAGGGCAGAAGTGGGCTATCGAATGCAGGGGGCACTGTTTCAATAGCCCAAGAGAAGGTAATGGCTTGGACCAGCAGAAGCAGCAGCAGTGATAGAGGATTGGTTGGGATATAAATATGTATATTTTCCATATCATATTCCATATCATATACGTATGTGACTATCATCTGTGTGTGTGTGTGTGTGTGGTTACACAGCAGTGCATCTGGACTCAGATACAGGGGGTCTGAATCTCAGACATGACATCAACATGATGTCGGAAGTATTAGCAAGTAGAAAGCAGATATATTTCAAATGCTTGACAACTTTGCCAGTGGCAAGGCTTATAGCATTACCTTAAATATTTCATTCCATTCCATTTTGTGATCGGCATTAGTTCCTCAGAGTAAATATTTAAAACATACACATGCAGCCAGCTCCAAATATATTGTGCCCGTTTTTTTCATGAGGCTCCTTTTCTTCATGTCCAGTAACCCCCATTCTGTTCCTCACCCTCCCAGATCCCCTACTTTGATGTCTCAGTCAAGACTCTATTTCTTAAGCATGTCATTCATTCAGTAAGCACTTGTTGACTGCCTATCGCACCAATCAAGGAGCAATCAGTAATCATATGTGATAATCGTCCTTAGGGTTTACAGCATGCTGAGGAACAAAGCATAGCAGAAGACAGGAAGATAATAATTGGTAATAAATTAGCTTATAAAGGTAAACTTCCCTGATTTTCCAGTTGAAGTGGAAGTTGGCTTATGTTTTTGTGACTGTTTTTTAGCTTGCAGCATGATTTGCTGAGGGAATTCACCACATTAAGTAAAAACATGCTTCATCTTATACTCAATTTCCACTGAGGGGACTGGTGATAGCACGGGCTGTGGGAATGTCTTCTTGGCAGTTCCTAGACTTTAACCACATACATTTGAGTGAGCTTCAGTGGGCTTGGATGTTTAGGGTACACAGATGGTATCACAGGCCTGTGGTGAGGCATTTATGTGGTGTTACGAAGAACCAGGCTTGTGAACCCCTCAGATGTGAGAGGCACCATGAAGCAGGATTGATGGCGGCTTGTGGGTACGCTAGTAAGACCCTTCTCCACTTTCATGGTTTTAGTCTTGGCATATTTCATCCATCCGCTTACCCACAGAATCCGCCTCTTCTCTTGTCTCTCTCCGAACTAGTAACTATGTTATTTAGTGATTATATGTTGAATCAGCTACTTGCTGTTCCTAGCCTGGAAAGCTCTCCTTCTGCACACATACGTGACATGAATTACTTCCTCATTTTCTTCAGATTTCTGCTCGACCATTATGTCGCCTGAAATACCTCCCTTGGTAGTCTTATCTAAAATAGAAGACTCCCATGATTCTTCACCTCCTCCCCCCCCCTTTTTTTCCCCAAGATGTACTTATTTCATGTGTGTGTATGAGAAAGAAAGAGAGAGAGAGAGAAAATGAGTTGGGGGGGGGCAGAGAGAGAGAGAGAGAGCATCTCAAGCAGACTTCCCACAGAGTGTGGAGCCTGATGTGGGGCTCGATCTCACGACCCTAAGATTATGACCTGAGCTGAAACCAAGAGTTGCACACTGAACTGACTGTGCCACCCAGGCGCCCCATCCTTATTCTTTTCATGTGTTTGTGTATTTAGCCATAGCTACAATGTAAGTTCTAGGATACCTCGAAAATTGTTTTGTTCTCTGTCGTATACTCAGAGCCTAGAACAGTGTCTAGTTTAGAGTAGTGTGCACAAATGGTACTGAAGAGATAGCAGGAAAATAAAAGAGGATGAGACTCATTCCCTGCCCTCAAGTGGCTTAATGAATAATGGGGACCAAAAATTTTTAACAATTATAGACTAATAAGAGGAATTATAGAAGTGACTAGAAAATACTTTTTTAAAAATAGATTTTTATTTATTTATTTGAGATAACACAAGAGCACGAGCTGGGGAAGGGGGAGAGGGGAGGGTCAGAGGGAGAAGCAGACTCCCCAGTGAGCAAGGAGCCCAGGACCCTGAGATCATGACTGGAGCCAAAGGCAGGCACTAAACTGACTGAGCCACCCAGCAGCCCCTAGAGAATAGGGGGAAAGTACAGGAAAAGGCACATCTCAGTACTTGGGAGGAACTAGAGGGGGCTGAGTCTAGAAAGATCAGCTGGGTTATCTGCCTTTTTTTTCAGTTGACTTGTACATATTGCCTGTTTCAATATTAAGCTCCAGCCATCAGAGGCCATGTGTACTGTTCACCACCTTCTTTCAGCATTGTTCTATGTGCTGCTTGGAGAGAGAAAAAAGAGTATTTTTGAATGATCATAATTTATTCCAGGGAGTGTGAAGGGTAGCGTCTCAATCCTATTGAAGATACCAAGTCTGAGAACTAAACCATGTGAGTCCTTCTCCCTCAGAATCGCCCTCAGAGTGTTGGGAACCACACTGTCTCTGTGGCCCCAGACACGCTGTCATTTTGGGCTTGGAAGGAGAAGTGTGTGCATCTCCCTGGAGTTAGCCCGTGCCTTCTTTCGAGCACGCACAGCACCGCCTGAGAAGAGACCGGGTGCCCTCCGTTGTTAGCAGTGCAGTAAGTGTGTCTCCAAGCAGGAAGAGAGCCAGCGTCTTTGAGTGGGTGTGGGTGTCAATATTTCTCTTGGATCTGTTTCTTTAGCTATTGCTAGCCTTTGGGAATTGTTTGAAAAGCCACCTTCCACGTCAGAGATCAACTTGTTGACTGGCTGAAAATGCGTCTGCCACTCGGTCGGTATCCCCAGGGCACCCAGACTCTCCATGACCTGTGCGAAGGAGGTGCAGGTGTCTTTCCTTTAACCTTCGGTGTCCTGCATGAGCTTTGTCTCCTTTCTGTAACTGGCTAGATGAAGAACTTTGAGATTATTCTCTCAATATTCTACGCAACAGATCATTTGAAGCCTGAGTCTGAAAACACTTGTTATATCCAGGCTCTGCTAATAACTGTCTTTAGAACCATAAAAGCTTTTCACTGAAGCTTTCCAGTTCTTCAAATTAATACAATAAAACACAGTCTTTGCAATCAGCTGCGTTTGACAAATCGGAGAAATGAACCAAAACAAACATCACATCTACAACCGTAAGTTGAAAGACAGTAAGGTGTGATGGATAGAAGAATAAAAAAGGAGACAAGAATTTGATACCTAGTTTTGAACTGAACACTAGCTGGCTCTGGGACCTCGGTTAATCAGTTAGCCTCCAGGGGCCTGGCTTTGCATATTAATAAAATGAGAGGTTTTGTCTAGGCCAGCCCTGTTCAGTAGAAGTTTTTGCCATGATGGAAAGGTTTTAGATCTACAATGTCCAATATGGAAGCAAATAGCCGTAAACGTCCATCGAGCCCTGGAAATGTGGTTAGTATAACTGAATGAGTAAGTTTTTTATTTATTCAGTATTTATAATCGATTTTTGCATTATTTGGGTGCTGGTAATCTGAAACCATCCTGATTATCTAGATCAGCCTTGTGGGGAGGCAGAGCTCATCTCTCTCTGTCAACATGAAAAGTCCCAGATACTTGCTTTTCTAGCCTCCCTTGAATTTAGAGGGTGGGCACATGATCTAGGCTCAACCAAAAAGATGTACCGACTCTAGTTTTTGAAATAGAAGCTAATTAGACAAAGAAGCAGAAGCTGAGGAGAACACATTCTGGAAAGGTAGTAGCCACAATATCAAGTTTCCAGGGCACTGATCGTAGTTGTGGTGGGGGATCTCTTTGTCGGCACTGGTGATTGAGCAAACTCTGGTGTCCTTTGTTCTCCAGGGCTTAACTATAACTTTGGGTAAACTGCTTAACCTCTTTAATCCTTAGGGTAAGATCTGTAAAAATAAATACTGATGCTCTGCGTAAATGTAAGTAAATAAGTTTGGCAAGAGAAAGCTTTGGAGGAACATAAAATAATCTTAAAGTTTTATTTATTTCCTTTTTGTTTGTTTCTTGTTGGGGGGGGTGCAACTCTCCCTTTGTGATAAGTAGTTATTTTGATCTCTCCATACAGTTTTTTTTTTTTTAAGTGAATTTTCCTCTCTACAAAGTTCTCTAAGCATCTAGTAAATAGAGTTGTTATGGGCGCCTGGGTGGCTCAGTTGGTTAAGCCTCTGACTCTTGGTTTCAACTCAGGTTGTGAGATACTGAGATTGAGCCCCACCTTGGGCTTTGTGCTTAATGGAGAGTCTGCTTGAGATTCTCTCCCTCTTTCCCTGCCCCTGCTCACTCTCATTTTCTCTCTGTCTCTCTCTCTGTCAAATAAATAAATAAATAAATCTTTTTTAAAAAATCTTAAAAAAATAGAGATGCTAGCTATTACTTAAAATAAGAGCTCTTCCTAGAAAAAAATATATTGAAGGTAAATTGTGATTTTAATGTCTTTCCACTCCTTTTGTTTGTCTTCCTTTTCTTACTGGGTAACTTGGCTGTCCCACTGCCCCCAATACCCAGTGAGCCCTACCCAACTCTAGTAGCACCCAGCCTTCCCTTCCCTCTGCCCCATGAATAGATCCCCTGCACAACCCTTGGGCCCTGTTCTTCAGTAGGAAAATGATATACCCATTAACACCAAGGAATTAATAGAACAGTCAAGTTTAATTCGACACTCTTCCCACACAGAAGTTTCATTTGAGCTAAAGCCTCCTTATTGTGATTTGAGGAAGATAATTGATAATATACCAGATCCACTAAAAACACACACGCAGGGGACAAATAGGGACCAGCATATTCAATTTATTGCCCGTAAAGCTGAACTTGAGAATTTAGCCTGAATCTCATGGCGAAATGGGTTTCCTAGTGCTTCTACCCCCTGTTCCTCAGCATACCATCAAGTTCAGAGCTGGAGACCCATCTGAGTGTGAAAAGTGTCAGTTTGCAGAGAATGCTTATCCAGCCAGCTGCATGGAGAACTTGTCTCTGCCTTGCCAAGAGCAGGCACAGGGAGCCTGAGGCCATATATACATAAAGACCTTTAGCATATAACACTACCAGATAGAAAATAGGAATGAACAGAAGTCGTACTCTTACTGTCCCATCAATCAGATAAACCACTTCTCACATAGGAAAAGCGACTGAGAAATGGGAACGTCTGGATGTTTCTACCCATTATATACAAGAAGTCAGAGGTTCCTCTAGTATGGACAAGCAGAAATCTGAGACAAGGAGTGGATGATTCCTCCTACTTTCCTGTGCCATGAGCTTAGGGGCACAACTAACTGAGATGCTTTCCAAGGGCAGATGTGGGCTAATAAAGGCTTTACTGATGCCATTTAATGGTATCTCCTATGTAGAAATCTCTTTTGTGTTATGATTATTTGTTATTTTACCTAGTCTCTGCTGTTCCCTTGCCTTAAAAAAAATCTAGTCTTTCACAATTGTTTTTTTGTTTTATTTTGTTCTGTTTTTGTTTTTGTTTTTATTTCACGTAACAAAAAGGGCCAGTGGAACAACATATAATGCATGTAAATGTAATCAGAATATTTCAGGTTCACTCCTGGTTAGAATATTTACAACAGGTAGTAAGTCATTTGAATTCTGAAATAAATTTTTCCTTCCCTTATAGAAAAGACCTACCAAAGTGCTTAGCACATAGTACATATTGGATACTTAATAAATGAATGAATGGATTCACCCTGCTCCTTTTCCTCTCTTCTTAAAAGGTCATTTTAATTCTTTGCACTTCTTTCCAATTTCTCATGATCCCAATAAACATCCTCATTTTCTTTTCCCTCACTCATCTTTCTTTCTCCTAGGCTACTGCATTGTTCCTGTAATGTTCCATTCTGTCCTTCTCTTCCTCTTATTTTCTCTTTGCATTCACACTTCCCTTGTTTCTCCCTTGCCTTTATAATCTTCTAAAAATCAACTTTCTAACCATGACTTGTATAACTGGACAGGAGCATTATGAGAAATCAAAACCGATAAATTATGTGATATGAGATATCGAAACTGATAAATTATTAATTGGTCATGGGGAAGAGCCAGAAATCCATCTTGGACCATCTTGGACTGCCCTGAGACAAAGCTGTACCAGTATATATTTTGGTGTCACAAATGTTTTCAATGGACTGCCAGTCTTTCTTGATTGGGCATTTACTTGAATCTAAAACTCACTTCCAAAAGCTGATCTATACTTTGCTAGCATGTGTATTTATGTGGATGTACTTATAGAAATAATAGGTTGCATATTATGTCTTTCCCCATCTAAATACCTAGATTAAAAAATTCTAAGTTAGGGGCAACTGGATGGCCCAGTCAGGTAAGCATCTGCCTTCAGCTCACGACACGATCTCAGGGTCCTGGGATTGAGCCCTACATCAGGCTCTTTGCTCAGTGGGGGAGTCTGCATCCCTCTCACTCTCCCTCTGTGCTCTCTGTCTCTCAAATAACTAAGTAAAATCTTAAAAAAAAGAAGTAATTCCAAATTAACAGAAGGGATAATGCCTTTTAAGTACTGTGAACAAACAAAACCCATCTTAGGACCTTGTGTAATGTAATAAATATTAATTTGAAATAAGAAATTCAAATTATAACTGTGCAACTCCCCAATTGACAATATTTTGAATTTTCAATGGATCTGAAGATATATGGAATATTTGCTCTCTTTTCCAGTAATTTTCCCAACCATAAAATTATTGAATTTGATGATAACCTAACCAAAGACAAAACAAATAATAAGGAACAAATACAGTTACCTGGGGAGATGTAACTTTCTCATGAGAACTGTATGCTAGAAAATTGAAACAAAGCTTATTATTGGCAGATGAAAAATTAAATTAAAAAATAACCAAATAAACCTGCATATACTTAGTAAGGGAAATTATTCAAAAGTAGTTGATTTGAGGCATTGGGCCTTAAAGAAAAGAAATAAGGAGGTAGGAGGGAAATAAGAGACTGTGACCCATATTTAATATCTGGTCATATGGGAATGAGAAAGATTTGGGAGATTGGATTAACCCCCAAACAAATGATAGTTTGAGAATAGACAGCAGGCAGAAATTCAGGGTGGTCAGGAGTTGACATATGAGAAGGACAACAATAATTACTGGGGATCAGTTACTGGGTTTTAGGAGCAGAACTGTGTCTATTTTAGTCTCATAAAGACTGGGGAATCATCCAAGAAACCAAAGGAAAAACTGTATAATAGGAAGAATAGGATAGCCAGGGTTTGGCTGGCAGGAATAAGAGGACAGCCTAATCAAGCTCAAAACCAGTGTTAGAGCAGAAGCAGAAGTCAGGCCGCCTGGCTTTTGATTCTCTAAACTATGGTCTTCAAGGTCCTAAGATTTCCTATGGCCAGGGACAGAATTAATTACCGGGGAGGGGTTTGAGAAAGAATTCTTTTTCTAGTATGGATTTTGATTTTTTTTGCTCTATGACTTGATTCTCAATTACTGGAACAAGGTTCTTATTACAAAAAATGAAAGGCAAAACTTTCAATGACATTAAATTTAATCACCTTTTTATTTACTGACAGGCACCATTGGCTGGGTTGAAAGCAGAAGAAAGAGTTTAGTGAAACACACGGATATAGTTGATAATAGAAACACAAATGGAACCTTACTCAATGCACTTGCTATTCAATAATCAGTTGATTTTCCCCCTGTTGAACGTTAGCTATTACATTCGTTGTTAGATATTAGATATATCATTAGCTACAAAATATATCATAGCTATTAGACATATAATATATATTAGATATATTAGCTTTATATTACCGCAGCTTAAAACAACAGACATGTATTATTCCACTTAATAAATTTAGCAGTTTACAAATTAGCTTAAAATGAAGAATATTTATTATTTCAGTTTCTGTGGGTGCAAGAGTAGCTTAGCTATTTGGTGCTAGCTTAGGGTGTCTCATGAGGGCACAGTCAAGATGTCAGCAGGGGTGTCACCATCTGAAGGCTTGACTGTGGCAGGAGGATATGCTCCTAAGATTTCACCCCCACCTGACTACTGATCCTTGATACATGGACCTCAGCACAGAGCTGCTTGTGTGTCTTCTTGGCATGACAGCTGGCATCCCCCAGAGTGAAGGATCTGAGAGAGGAGGAGGAAATAGCCACGTGCCTTTTGTGACCCAGTCTTGGACGTTGTACACTCTTACTTCCACCACAGCCTATTTTGTGAATCACTAAGCATGGTTTTCATTCAAGGGAAGAGAAATTAGACTCTCCCTTTCACAGAAGAATCAAAGAATTTGTTGACTTTTAAAAAGCATTACAAATATATTTAGTTTTGGGCCAAAATATATAGATCATTCTCCCCATTATTTAATAATTGTCCCTGCATCTGTATTCTGGTCCTGTAAAGTCACAGGCCATGATTTAATCATCGTGAACAATCCTGTTGCCTCCATGAAATGACTTTGTTTAGGCTGCTGGGAAATATGCCAAGAAGGTAAAGCTCTTCTTTTCTCCCCTCATCCCTTTCCCTTTCCGTTCTCCCCACTCTCTCTCTCCTGTAAGCCCTTTTGTCCCTGTAGCCTCTACAATAGAATGTACATATATGGGCTGAGGGATAGTGTATTTACGCAGATGTGGGGATCCATGCAGTTCCGGGGATCCATGCAGTTCTGTAACAACAGTTGACTTTTGGATAATTAGCTATAACCTGTAACTTGACTCCCTATAAAACTCTGAGAGAAGATCAGTGAGCATCTGGCCTCTTCACGTGTAGCACATTGCCCTTTGCAGCTTATACTCATCTCAGCCATGTTGGTACAGTTTTATATTCTAAGTGTGTGACTTTCTGTTTCATCTAATAGTGACTGAGCCTGGATTGTTTCAGTATTTTTACAGGATAAATTTTTTGTTTGTTTGTGCCATTACATTCTCATTTGTTTATACTGAACTGTAAAAAAAAAAAAAAAAAAAAAAGCCTCAAATATTCTATTTTACCTTTCCCCAGTCATCTCTGTTGGCTTACAAGGTGTTGCCATGCCCTGAACTGTGTTCCCCCAGATTTCATTAATCCCCAATGTGACTGAATTTGGAGACAGAGCCTGTGAGGAGGTGATAAAGGTTAAATGAGGTCATAAGGGTGGGGTTGTAATTCAATAGGGTTGGTGACATTTTGTGAAGAAGAGATACCAGAGCTTGTTTGTTCTCTGCCATCTGAGGATACAGTGACAGGCTGGTCATCTGAAATCCACTGAGAGAGCTCTCATCAGACACTGGCCCTGCTGTCACCTTGATCTTGGACTTCTAGGAACTGTGAGAAATAAATTTCAGTCATAGAAGCCACCCAGCCTGTCACATACAGTTGTTATGGCAGCCCAAGCTGACCAGTACCAGTGTCATCCATCTCTGTCCCCTTCCTCCCCAAAGATTGCCCTTCTCCAGAGAGGGGTGGCCATAGGTTCTTGCTTTCATTTCATAAAATGTTCTTTTCTATATATGGCCATATAGCTATGCTATTTTTTTTTAAAGTCCTTACTGTGATAAAGAAAAGATAAAGAAGGAGAAAAAAATATCTTTCCTTTCCTCCTTTTGAAAATGTTGTTACTAACTTAGGAAAGCCACCATATACAAAAGATTGGACAAGTACACAGAGCTTTCTAGAATTCCATGCAGGAGATTTTTTTTTTTTTTTTTTTTTTAGAAATTTGGTGTTACTTCATAGGGTATTAAAAGCCTAATACATAATCTTGCCATATTTTTCAGGTCTTACATTATGACAGTATGTTCTTACTTAAATATTTAAGAAATTAGCCTCTGGGAATAGTCCTGGAAACTGTCTAGTAAAATGTGGGTCCCAGGAAAGACTTCCAGCTAAGAAAGTCTTCATATTCTACGAATTCATTTGCTTTAGTGGTTTTAGCTGATTTCAGGTCTGGTATAAGTCAACCAGACTGAAAAGTAAATTCCCCAGAGAATGAGAAGACAAGCCACAGACTGGGAGAAAATATTTGCAAAGATATAACTGATAAAGGTATATTTTCCAAAATATACAAAGAACTTTTAAAACTCAATAGTAAGAAAACAATCTGATTACATAATGGGCCAAAGCCCTTAAAGACATCTCATCAAAGAAGATACACAGATGGCAAAGAAGCATATGAAAAACTGCTCCAATCATATGCCATCAGAGAAATGCAAATGAAAATAACAATCAGATAGCATTACACACCTATTACAATGACCAAAATCCAGAATACTGACAACACCAAATGCTGGTGAGGACGTGGAGCAACAGGAACTCTCATTCTTTGCTGGTGGGAGTATAAGCCACTTTGGAAGACAGTTGGGCAGTTTCTAACAAAACTAAATATACCCTTATCATACGACTCAGCAATTTCACTCTGGTATTTACCAAAAGGAGTTGAAAACTTATGTCTACACAAAAACCTGCACACGAATGTTTACAACAGCTTTATTCATAGTTGCCAAAACCTGGAAGTATCCAAGCTGTCCTTCAGTAGGTGGATGGATACATAACCTGTACATACAGATAATGGAATAGTATTCAGCACTCAAAAGAAATGAGCTATCAAGTCATGAAAAGACATGAAGGAACTTTAAATGCATATTACTCAGGGAAAGAAGACAATCTGAAAAGGCTACCAACTATATGATTCAGACTATAAGATATTCCGAAAAACTGAGGAGACAGTGAAGAAAACAGTGGTTTTTAGGAATTGGGGTGTGGGGAGGAATGAATAGGCAGACCATAGAGGAATTTTGAGGATTACTAAGTATGTGTAAACTAATCACATATTCCTCAAAGTGCTTCATTTCCCCAGGGCTTAAAAAGTCTCTGCACATATGGGAAAGTTTTCCTGTTGCTTATGGTGATTAGTTATGTTGTTAAAGGAAAGTACATCAGAACAATTGGTAAACTAAGACGAGTTTTGGAGGACAGATTTTTTTTTTTAATATATAAAATTCTTGGGCTTCATCTTATTTCATCCAATTTTAACTGGTTTGAGACTCAAGACTGTCAGACTTATCTTAGTCCTCCCTGTAGCATCTAGTGGAGTGCCTGATAGACAGTAGAAATTGAATAGCTAATGTTTGGAAATGAATATTTTTTTCCTAAAATTTAATTTCCTAACCCCCTTACCCTCTTTTCCTCTGATACCATTGTCTTTGTCTTATGAACAGTTTTCTTACTGCAATACACATCCTGACAGGTTCTAGGCACAGTATTTGAAGATGATATTTGATACCTTGTCTTCAAGGTATTGAATGTCAAGATTTGGGTAGGGATAGCCTAGTTACTTGTTTCAAAACAGGTGAACCACCATTAAGAATTGGTGTGATGGCGAAAAGGACAGACTTAACTACTTAGTAAAGCTTCACAGGGTTGTAAAGCATTGCCTCCTATGGTTCCCCAACAACTTGTCATAATAGAAATCAGGTTTGTCATCATGGACTCCGGAGAGAGTAGCAGAGGACTCTGGCAAGTAGGAAATAACACAACAGGACATCAGACTGCAAAGTGTTATCTATAAGGAGCAAGCCCATAGGCGGGGATTCTTCTATGGGAGGGAAAATCATTCAGTAACAGTTATTCAGCAAACATCTTGAGCATGTAGATTGTACAAACAACTTGGTCATGTAATAACAGTCCCAGAGAGAGAGAGGAAAGGTGAAAAATGGCCCCAAATTTATTTGAAGAAATAATAGCTAAAAATTTCCCTAATTTCATGAAAACATTAGCTTATCCATTCAGGAAGCTTAGCAAATCCCAAGCAGGGTGAAAACAAAATCAAACACATGTAGCCACATCATAGTCAAACTTGTAAAATCCGAAGACAAAGAGAAGATCTGTGATGCCAGAGAAGATTAATTTACATATAAGAAAATTTACTTCTCATTAGAAACACAGAGGCTGCAACACATTGAAAGAATATCTTTCAAATAGTGAAAGCAAATATGTCAACACAGAATTTGAGATTCAGCAAAAATATAATTCAAAAGTGAGGGTGGAAGAGCCATTTTCAGATAATTAAGAGCTGACAGAAATTGTGCCAATATATCTGTTTCAGGCAAACTGCTAAAGGAAGTTCTTCAGGCTGAAGAGAATGATATCAGATGAAACTCAGATTTACAGACAGAAACAAAGAGTATTAGAAGTTGTAAATGTGTGACTAATCTTTTTTTTTTTTTCCTTGTCTTGGCTTATTTAAAAGACACCTGACTATTTAAGGCAAAAAAAAAATATATTGTATTTTAGAATTTATAACATCAGCAAATGCAACATCTATGATAGTTGCATGAAAGATGAGGTGCTAAATGGAATTCAAGTATTGCATGTCCATTAGTTTTATATCAAGTGGTACCATCTTACATCACAGTGGATTGTAGGAAGGTAAGGATGCAAATTTTAAGGACTAGAAGCACTCACTAAATATAATACAAAGAGCTAAACAGAAAAGCCAGTAGAGGAAATAAAATGTAATACTAAACAAATATTCAGTTATCCCATAAGAAGTCAGAAACAGAGGAACCCAAAAGCAGTTGAAACGAATGGAAAATAGTGGAATTAAAACCTGACCATATTAATATTTACATAACATATAAATAGATCAAGGACTCCAATTAAAGGCAAGAGATTTCCAGACTGGATGAAAATGTTTTATTCCCGAAGTGGTATACGATAACTGCCTATCGATGAAAGAAGAACAAAGACAGGCACTAGAAATGTCATGGTAGAAGTTTCAGCCACTTTGCAACTGACTCTGTTTTTGTTTAGTTTTGACTAGTGGACTGTGAAGACAGTTTTAAATCCAGGTTCTATTACTTACTCGTGACATGACCATAAATAAGTCATTCAACCTTTTTATGACTCTGTTTCTTCATCTATGTGTAGAGAGGGAGAGAGGTAGAGGGAGGAGGGAAGGGGAGACAGGTTTATTATCAGGAATTGGTTCGTGTGATTATGGCAACTGGCAAACCCCAAGATCTGCAGGGTGAGTCAGCAAGCTGGAGATGCAGAAAAACTAATTGTGTAGCCCCTGTGTAAAGGCTAACAAGCTCAAGAACCAGGAAGTCGCAAAGTCCCAGTTAAAGTCTGATGGCAGGAAAAAAGTGATGTCCCAGTTCTTAGGCAGTCAAGTAGGAAATGTTCTTTCACTCAGAGAAGGATCAGCCTTTTTGTTCTATGTAGGCCTTTAACTAATGTGGGTGAGACCAGGGTCCACATTAGGCATTAGTGAAGGCAATCTGCGTTAGTTAGTCTACTAATTTAAATGTTAATTTTGTCAAAAAACACCCTCACAGAAATACTCAGAATAATATTTCACCAAGTATCTGGACACCTTGTGGCCCAGTCCAGTTGATATATAAAATTAGCCATCACAACCACTACTTAATATTAAAAAAGCCAATCAAAATTTTCATTGAACTAATAAGGGGTTGGCTAGGTCATAGTGTTATGATGGCCAATTGAATTAACTGAAGAACCCGAAAGGGTTCTTATACTACCAGGCATTGCTACTGCAGATCTGACCGGAACATACACATCCTGCATCATGGGATGACCTTAGACTGCATGAGTGAGAACTTCTGAGCTAGCTCTAGCAACACACACACACATGCACACATGCATGCACTCTCTCTTACATCAAACACAACCTAAATCTAAAAATTAAAAATTTGAGCCAACAAATGCTACTATGGTGAAATATTGAATTCCAGGACTTGCTACAAATTTGTCTCAGATTACATATTTTTTTTTTGTGGACTCTGTTAAAATTTCCATCTAAACAGTATAATTACTGTTTTGCAAATGCATTTTTAGAAGTGTTTGGGTAAAGGGTACCATGAAAACTTTTCTAAATGAATTTTAAATGAAATCTGTATTTTGCCAATATTTAGAATTAATTTGTGTTGATTGAAAAATTGAAATATATAGAATAGCAGAAAGCAGAAACAATTCATCCTTAATCCCACCATCCAGTGATACTTCTGCTATTGGTACAGTTGTAAAGGAGTAATCATCAGTGCTCTGATTAATTTGTCAGGTTCCTCACTAAGTCACTTCTCCCAACATTAGTACAGAGGTAGTAAGGAGACCTAGATTTTTAGCTCCATTGCTTTTAATGTTTATCTGTCCAATATTAGGCTAGTATTGGGATATCATTTGTCAAGACAGAAGATTGGACTAGATGACATTAATTACTTATTTTGACTCTAATACTTTATGATGCTATCATACTATGACTAGCTTCTTGTAGACTAATTAATGTCTACCAAGAGAAAATTGGCCATCATTAGTTTAAGGAGTTAATGTTGAGTATAAATACTCTCCTCCCCAATCCCTAGTGCTTTGTTTCTTAAGTGTTTCAGAAAAGACACACTTATGAAGTGTGTGTGTGCGTGTCTTTTAAAGTAGCTTAAATATTACCCAGATTCAGGCATCAAAGGACTAATGCCCACATTGCTAATCACTATGTCACTTACCAAAAATGGGCCATGTTTGAAATCATTAATGATGCCTATCCTATGAACATATTTTGAGGTCATGCAATGTGATTTCTCTAAGAGGTTGCTATCTGGATTGGTCAGATTTGGGATTGGGGCTGACGTCACTCTGAGCCAGATTTCATCCATGTATAAACTTGCTTCAGAAACCCAGTGTTATGATACCTAGCTTTTGAGTGCAAATATCAAGTGTTGCACAACCTACGGTCAGTGTTTCTCTAATTAGAACTTAGAGAACTTCATACTTTAACACTAAAATGTCAACAAATGCATTCAAGGCAATAACATTATTTTTAATTTCCAGAGTCCAACATGGCATTTTAAAGCACAGTGAGATGCTTTCCTAGAATTTAACTTAATAAGACATGGTTGAGCAGATGGAGCATAGAAAGACAAGCTGTGTTCTAGTTTATTTTCTAAGCAGTGCCATTTTCCTATGCACCAATCATTCTCTTGGACTTCGGAAAACATCAGCAAATCAGAACTATAGGAGAAGGTGCCAGTAAATTAAGTCTTATTGCAAAACATTACAAGTAAAGCGACTCATTTAAAATCATGAGGCCTCTTAAGGAACTACTAATTTAGTTAATCAAGGTGATATAGCTTTGGAAAGTAAATTATGCTTAAATGAGGTTCTGATGTGGCTCTAATCCTTTAAATGGCTCCCAGAGCATGTCTCTACTGATGACAGAATTACAATGGTAATTTCCTTGGATGCTGTGTGATCTAAGAGTTTCATGTCAGAAAGGGAAAGACTAAAAATCCAAGTACTGGATAAAGTTTCTGAGTGTAATTGCAAAGTAAGGAATCAAGGGTACACAGTCCCTGTCCTACAAAGTACAGGGGGCATAAGGAGCTTTCCTTTCTCTCTAGATTCTTTTGTCAAAAATAGACAGTCTCTCTTATCACCTCTGTTAGATATGTGACAGCTATATGTAGGATTTCAGGAGGAAAAACAAAAAGTAGGGTGGAGAGGAGAAATAAAGTACTGGGGGATAGAAGGAGCTGTATGAGCCAGATCATCCTGTAGGAGGGATGGTCCATAACTTCCTTTTCTTCTTTTGGCAGGACGTAAAGATGGTCCCAGCTACTTTTCTCTCTGGTTTTGTTTTTTGGTTTTTTTTTTTTTTTGTTTTTTAAAGATTTTATTTATTTGACAGAGAGACAGCCAGTGAGAGAGGGAACACAAGCAAGGGAGGGTGGGAGAGGAAGAAGCAGGCTCCTAGCAGAGGAGCCTGATGTGGGGCTCGATCCCAGGGATCTGGGATCACACCCTGAGCCAAAGGCAGACGCTTAACGACTGAGCCACCCAGACGCCCCTACTTTTCTCTTTGATACCAGTTTTACTTTTGGCCACGGTTTCTGCTTAATAGGTCAAAAACAGGTACCCTTTGCAACCCTTTGTTTAAAATGTATCAGTCATGAGAGGATTCCTGCTTCCAAACATGGTTGCATAACAGGGACCAGATTCACCTTCCTGATTTAAGCAACAAACAAAACAACCAAAATGTATGAAGCAACTTTTTTCAGACATTGGACAACAGGCAGAGGAAGAGTGATCCCTGAGAGAAGCAAAACAAATGAATTAAGCCTTGCTGTTGCCCCAGCTCACTGCCTAGAGAGAGTATCCAGCCTGTAAAAAAATGGAGGGGTACTTAAACAGAGAAAGAGTATTCTGGAAATTTGCAGATTCCTCTTGCATTAAGAGCAAAGTACCAGGGATAAATGCATGCACATGAGGGAGAACCAACATAAAGGAACGGGTAGAACAATGTCTAAGGATCACACAGAGCCAGGAATAGTTCACAAAAACGGAAAGCCCTCTTGACATATGTGTTGTCAAGTAAAGTTCTCAGAAGATTATTACCTCAATAGTAAGACCACATTAGCTCTAGACTAAAGGCTGTTCTGTGGCAGTCTAACACCATTTAAAGGCAAGTCTCAAAAGGTTTGTGTTGTTTCAAATTAACTATGTCCTGGAACAAATCCCTAAAAATACAGGACTACAGCAAAATCCAATACTCAATGGCATAAAATTTACAATCTCTGACATCTAATCAAAATTACCTGGCAAGCAAAGACACAAGAAAATATGATCCATAATGAGCGGGGAAATCGATCAAGAGAAAGAGGCCCCCAAAGTCAACAGATGATAGAAGTTGTACACAAGGACATTAAAACAGCTCTTTAAATATATTCCATATGTTCAAGAAGGTAGCAGAAAGTGTGAGCATAATAAAAACATAGAAGACCTAAAAAAAGACGCTAATCAAATTTCTAGAGATTGAAAATATGTTGTCTTGGGATGGAAGCACACTGGATGGGATTGATAGCAGAGTAGACACTGCAGGGGAAAACAGAGCCGTGAACTTAAAGCTTTATCAATATAAATCTCCAAATTGAAACACCGTAAGAAAAAAAAATTAAAAAATGAACAGCATCATGACATGGAGGGCAATATCAAGTAGGCTACAAAAGTATGTAATTGGAGTCCCAGAAAGGGAATGAAGCATCACAATACTTAAATAATAACTAAAACCTTTCTCATTCTGATGGTTCTCTACCACAGATACAGTGACTCAGAATTTGTTGGTTAGGCCTGTGTCCCTGGTAAAAAATAAACCCCTGGAGTGGGAAAGTGGAATGGGAAAATGCAAAGTGTCTGAAGGAAGCCTATAAGTCTCAATTGAAATAGAGACGTGATCTCCAGCCTGAGGTTTTATCATCTTGGAGTAGCATCCTGCTTTTGTGCCCAGTATAATGCAGGCGCGAGTGTACACACACACACACACACACACACACACACATACAAGCACATTGTGTTGAGAATTCTGGTAAAGCATATTTAATAGAATTCTTGGAGAAAAAGTGGAGCATTTCCTAAAAATCCCATACAAAGTCTAGATGAATTCTCTGTCTCTTGGCCCCCAGCTAAGTGGATAGGCTGTGTTAACAGGGTTGAACACTGTGGGTAATTGTGCACATTGCCTCAGGGGAATATATGCCGGCTTCAGATAAGGTGGAAAGTGAATTAGGAAGGATTCATGTGCATTTCATATAGATCTGCTCACTTTAGCAGGATTAAACTGAAGATATGGTCAGAGGGCTGGGCAAATACAACAGGACCCCTTTGTCCAGGAAACAGGGAGAGGAAAGAAAATACAGGTAAAGTAACCGGGTTAAAAATAAAACAATCTAAAGAACAAAAGAAAATTCCTCATTAATACTGCACTGCAGAAGAGGTTAATAAAGAGATAAATTTAATAAATCGAGAGACTTAAGTCCAGGAAATAAAACACCAAAATAAAATGAAAACAGAATGTACAGAATTCAAGAAAAAACCTGCAGTCCAAAAATCACCTTTACCGAACTAAAAATATGAATCAGAAATACTAAGCAATGAAATTAACTGGATTAAAATTAAATTATTTCAAGGAAGAAAGTATTAATCCAATTACCTTGAACACATAAGAAATAAGCAAAGAGATCAAAGCAATAGGGCCAATGTAATATATGTAGGAGAAAGAACATAGATACAAGAAAATACGTGTTGCTAAATTATAGAACATAACTCAATAATGATAAAAAGAATTAAAAATAAAATAGAAAATAATATTCATTAAATTAATGGCACAACTGAATATAGAGATTGAAAAACACATTTATTTAAGAAAAACTGTTATAGTATAATAAATAACAAGACAAGCCTAGTTAAAATATTGAGCTTTCAATAAAAATACATCATTCTTTAGGCATAACAGTAGAAAGTAGAAGTCACCTATAATGAAAAAAAATATATCAGGGATTTTTTTTTTTAACATTTTCCTCAGCAATAGGCAAATGAGTTAATAGGATTCTGAGCAAAGAGAGACCCCAAAATATTGTAGCTGGTCAAGTTGACTTTCATTTGTTAGGTAAATGAGCTAAAATTCTTGAATAAAAAAGCAAGCAAACAAACTTTTTTGGATGCTATCTTGCCAGCACCTCAGTGGAAACTACACAAAACTATAAATGGAGGCTGAGGTACCATATGTCAAAACTTACAAGATTATGTCTAAGATTATATATATATATATATATATATATATACATATATATATGTAAGTATATAGCTAAGAACTATAAAACAAAATATCTCTCCTCCTACCTTGATAAGTATACTTCTCAACAATCTAGTTTAAATTTAGAATTTTTCAGCTCCTTAGAGGAACAAACCAGATCATGATTATACAGAAAGAACCAGCCTTGGCCCCAGGACCCTTGTCACTGTTTAGCACCATGAGAGACGTCATAGAAATACCTTAGTCCACATGGGTTGTGGCGGCTTGGTCCATGTTCAGGAGATGGACCTGAGGAAGATGTCTGTGTAGGCTCTGGAAACAGGTTCATGGCTGTTTGGGTAGAGAGTGTTGGGTGCCCCAAATGCGATTTAGAATAGGCACAAACATGAAATCCCTTAAACCTGCAAATGCTTTGCTCCTTGGGGAAAAAAATCTGAATTGGGATAAGCTAGTTCGAGGCACTTAAAAGTACAGGGCTTGGAGCAGGAACACCTCCTGCCCAGGCTTAAGTGTGCTGCTGCGGCCATAGCACCCGTGATTTCTTCTTGAAGAAACTACTGAGGATGAACTCCTGCCAACCAATGAATGGACAGAATAGTAAACAGATTAAACCACCGCTAGTTTCCAGAAGATGGCGGAGGAATGTCTACAGCATTTAGCAGGAAGAAGACCAAGCCGACGACTTTATAACCTTCAACATGTTTTCCTAGTATAAAAGGCAACAGGCTGGCATTTTAAAGCACATAAAAATTCATGGAATTGAGGGATTATGAGGCTTTCTTTAAAAATAAATTAATGATTAAATCCATTCAATCCAGAAATGACTACTGATAAGTATAGCAAAAGGACTGGTAGTTATCATTGCATCTATTTAAATATAGAAACTTAGGCTAAATAATGGAAAGAATTATGAGTATAGAACAGAGTATAAATGTTATAAAACCTGTAACATAAGAAATTATATAACCAAAATTAGGGGGTGGGAAATGAAGACTGAAGTATATGCAAGAGTGCTAATTTCTTTATTTTTAAAAGCAAGGAGTCAATTGTTCTACCTAAAATTGAAACATGTCATTTACAAGAAATCATAACTCTAGATATTTAATGTCACCCCATGTCTGTGTTTCTTACTCATAGAAGAGTAAGGAAATTATAAATTGAAATGAAGAAACATGTATTTAAGTTCCAGCTATTTCTTCAGCTTCTCCTGGGTTTCTTCTTTTGTTAAATGCAGAAATTAAATCTCATACTTTTTTTTTTTTAAAGTGGCATGCAGAGGATGATCAACTTTCTATGTAATTACTTTTGTCTTTCGATTACTCTATCTTTTCCCTCCCTCCCTACTGATCTAATCACTTATCCAGATTTCTATTTACCACCCTCTTTATGCATCTATCTGTCCTTTCCTTGATCTGTACATCTTCATCAAGAGATTTCTGGAATGATAATCAATACATTTCTGTATTGGTATTTGGATTGTTTTGTTCATTTTTCTTCATAACAAACATAAGTTGTTACTTGAGCCACCTGGGTTTGCAAACAACTGGGCAGAATATTTTGCGGTGAGCAAATTCGGATGCAGAGGACCAAGGAAGAGAACGAATAATAACGAAGGAAGAAGAATGGGATTATTGACCTAATTGTCAAGAGCCTATATTAAACTGAAGGCGAGGCTTAGGTCCTACTGATGCACAAATACGGACCAATGTAATTGCCCATCTCTGATTAGAATTTTTATTTATTTATTTCATCTTATTTTTTAAAAGATTCATTTATTTATTAGAGAGAGAGAGAGCGAGAGTAGGGGGAGGGCCAGAGGGAGGGGGACAGAGAGAATCCCAAGCAGACTTCCCTAGGAGCGCAGGACTCAGGGGTGGATTGACAGGGCACTCACATCTCTCATTCTCTCTGCTGGAGCAGGGTTACTGAAGTCTGCAAGGGCTGCAGAGCTGAGAAGCGGCCCCATGTGAGAACTCTGGGGAGGGGAATGAGGAGTGCATTACCCCAGGGGATCTCTGTAAGGGTTTGTGTATTGTAGGGAGATGTCTCCTAGATTTACTGTGCAATTAGTCCTTTCTTCATTCTATAGAAAACAAGCTGAGAATAGAGACGTCAGGGGAATTGCAGCAAAGCCAAAGGTCCTGCAACACATTGGGGGAGTCAGAGGACTCCTGGCTGCTGGGGAATTACAGAAAGCTAAAAGACCACAAAAAGACTTGGAATGGCAGAAGCAGAGAAAGAAAATAATGAAGCTGGGCACCTTTGGGTTTAAATCTGCAGAGTGAAATTGCCAAAATAAGTTGGACTGAGAATTTCAGATGACATCTCTGTTCCTTAGATATGTGCATCTGGCAGCTTACTTTTTGAAACTGAAATTTAATTTCACAGGGTGTGGGAGGTTGGTAAGACAGAATCAACCATGGGAAATTGTTCTCAGCAATTTCCTGTGGTTCAACCGCATATTGACCTCACTATTCCCCTGATCTCCCGGAAGGTCAGACAGATTTGAGCTCCAGTTTGGGCTCCATCACATTGTAGCTGTGTGAACACTTGGCCCACTTTCTCTACAGGATCCTCACTTTCCTTATCCTGAAAGTGGGGATAATATTATCCTAGGGCTGTAGCACAGATGAAAGGTGTTGATGTTTGCTAAGTATCCCTGGAAGCATTCAGCTAGTTCTTACAATTTTTGTTACCGTTCAACCCATCTCTGTCAGCCCTCCCTCCTCAAGGTCCTTCTCTGATGTTCCATTGCCCTTGAGATAAAATCAAACTTCTTGGCATGTCTGACAAGGCTGTTCATGGCTTCTGGATTTGGCCTATTTTACCACCTTGTGTTTTTGCCATTCCCATAAAAACTATAAATACTTTCCACACTCATGTCAAAGTGAAATCCTTCCTTCCTCAGCAAGCCGCCATTTGCCTTCATTTCCTAGAACACCAGTCCCCCATCTTATCTGTGCCCCTCCTATTAACAGGTGCCACTTCCTCCTGGAAACTTTTAGACATGACTATTCTGACTACATACCAGCAGAGCTCCCTCAGTTCACTCACCACCCTGTATTATAATTGTTTGTTTCATTAGCCCTCTCCCCCTCTGGCAGCAGCCGTATCTGGCTTATTCTCCGTTGTCTCCCATGACTGGACACATTTTAGGGGCTCAGTCATTCTCTGCTAATGCTGTCACATCTTAGGAACTTATGTTATAGCAAATTCTTTTTTTCCCTATTTTCCCAGATACTTTTTTCTTTAGACACAACACACATGTGAGGACTGGCTGATGAGGAGAAAAAATTCCTGCATCACTACCAGGTATATATAGAAGACTTAGTTCATATAAACAATCCTTAAATACAATGGATTTTAGTTTATCCCAGTAGTAAGTCTTTCTTTGTTTAGATTTATTTGTAATTTAAAAGGTCAATGAACATTTCAAGTTATGAATCTAAAAGAAATTGTTCTAAACATGATTGAAAAATGTTATTCACAAGATATTTAGTGTAATCAGGGAAGAAGGAGAAACTTAGTTTTCATGAAATGATACTTTAATCAATCAATGTTACAAAATATTGTTAATTTTTTCTTTCAAATTACTGCTTTCAATTTTTTATTTGATTTATTTAACTTACTTTCCTTTACATAAGTAAGAGCTTAATTTACTCCAGCTCAGTAGAAGCAAAGAAAAAAAAAATGCAAGATATTTGGATAAAAAAATGAATACTTTTATTTCAGGATGATATACTCTCCAATTTAGAAAGAGGCTGTAAAGAAAAAACACAGTATCATTTTCCTTCACAGCACACAATATAGTCTCAACACTTCTGTACTCTGGTAATCAAATGTGTGATAGTTTCCCTCTCTAAGCAATTCTGTGAGGCTAGGTGGGTGTCCTCTAAGTTTGACGCAACTCTGATAGTGTTTACACAGAGATCCTTTCAGATCATGCAGATTAGGGGCTCAGTCCCCAGGACTGCCTCCACTTCAGATGCTAAGCTTAAGTACAAGTTGCTCCTTCTACTTCTGATGGATTAACTAGAACTCAGACTCTCCCATGACCCCCCCTTCAGGTTTGATTAATTTGCTAGGGGAGCTCACAGAACTCAGGAAACCAGTTTACTTACTGGTTTCTTACTTACTGCATTCCCAGTTTATTAGAAAAGAATATAATTTAGGGGCAGTCAGAGGGAAGAGTTGTTTTCATTCCCTCTCTCTGAGCATGTTACTCACTCGGCACCTTCACAGCTAGGACGTTCTCCCACCTCCTTCCTTCTGGGTTTTAATGGAAGCTTCATTACAGAGGTGTGATTGGATAAGTCACTGGCCATTGGTGATTTTTCTTTCTCTCAGTTGTATTGAGATATATTCACATACTGTATGCTTAAGGTGGACAACATAGTGATTTGATGCTACAAAAGGATTATCACAATAATAAAGTTAACATCCATCCCCTCATATAGCTACAACAATTTTTTATCTTGTGATTGGTCTTTAAAATATTTACTCTTAACAGCATTCAAATATATACTACAGTACTGCTAACTATAGTCACCACTATATATCACATTTTTCTTTATCCTCTTATCTGTCGATGAACACCTGGGTTGTTTTTATGTTTTGGCTCAGATAAATAATGGTGCAATAAACATGGGAGTGCAAATAGTGAATGCTTTTCCTTTGGATATATGCCCAGCAGTGGAACTGCCGGCTTATATGGTAGCTCTGTTTTCACTTTTTTTGGGGAGCATTCACAGTATTCTCCATGGCGGCTGTACTGGTTACTCCCATTTACATTCCCACCAGCAGTGTAAAAGGGTTCTCTTTGCTCCGTGTCCTTGCCAGCACTGTTTTGTCTTTTTTGATAATAGCCATTCTAACAGGTGTGAGGTGATATCTCATTGTAGATTTGATTTGCATTTCCCTGATGCTGAGTGATGTTGAGGACCTATTCATGTATTTTTTGGCAATTTGAATATTTTCTTAATGTCTTTCAGGTCCTTTCCCCATTTTTAAATTGGTTTATTTTACTTTTTGCTGTTGAGTTGTTCTGTGTCAAATATATGTGTGTGTATATATATATATATATATATATATATATATATATATGTTTGTATATATGTATGTATATATGTATAGACATGCGTGTGTGTGTATATATATATATATATATATATGTATTAAACCTTTATCTGATGTATGGTTTATAAATATTTTCTCCCATTTCATAGGTTGCTTTTTCATTTTATTGATTATTTCTTTGGCTGTGCAGAAGCTTTTATACTTTGATGTAGTCACTTGTTTATTTTTTATTTGGTTGCCTGTGCTTTTGGTGTTATATCCAGGAAATTGCTAACAAGATCCACATCAACTTGCTTTTTTCCTGTGTTATCTTCTAGGAGTTTTACAGCTTTTGGGCTTACATTTACGTCTTTCATCCATTTTGAGTTAATTTTTATGAGTGGTATAGCATGGAGATGTAGTTTAATTCTTTTTCAAGCGAATATAAATTCTACCAACACCATTTACTGATAAGACAATCATTTCCCCCTCTGAGTATTCTAGGCTCCCTTTTCAAATATTAGTTGACTGCATATGCATGGGTTTAGTTCTGTGCTCTTGATTCTGTTCCATTGGCCCATGTGTCTGTTTTTATGCCATTACCACTCTGTTTTGATTATTGTCACTTTATAATAAAGTTTAAATCAGAAAGTGTGATGCCTCTGGCTTTGTTCCTCTTTCTCAGGATTGCTTTGGCTATTTGGGGTCTTTGTGGTTCCAGACATATAATAGGATTGTTTTATATTTTTCTAGAAAATGTCATTGGAATCTTGATTGGGATTGCATTGAATCTAGAGATGGCTTTGGGTAGTGTGGATGTTTTAACAATATTGATACTTCTAATCCATATACATGGGATATTTTTCCATTTCTTTGTGTCTTCATTTTCTTTCATCAATATCTTGTAGTTTTCAGGGTGGAGGTCTTTCACCTACTTGATTTCATTTATTTTTAATTATTTTATTTTTTTTGATGCTATTGCAAATGGCATTGTTTTCATTATTTCATTTTTAGATAATACATTGTTAGTGTATAGAAACTACTAATTTTTGCATGTTGATTTTGTAACCTTTAACTTTACTAACCTTGTTGATAGATTTAAATATTTTTAGTGAAGTCTTTAGGGTTTTCTATATACAAAATCATGTCATCTGCAAAGAAAGATGATATTACTTCTTCCTTTCCAATTCTGAATCCTCTATTTGCCTGTATATCTGTCTTTGCCTAACTGCAATGGCTAGGACTTCCAGTGCTGCGTCAAATAGTACTGATGGGAGTGGGTATTCTTCTGTTGTTCCTGATGTCAAAGGAAAAGTATTCAACCTTTCAGCTTTAAGTATAATGTTAGCTGTGGGCTTATCATATATGGTCTTCATTATATTGAGGTGTGTTCTTTCCATACCTCATTTGTTGGGAGTTTTTAATCATGAATGGATGTTGAATTTTGTCAAATGCTTTTCTTCTACCTATTGAAATGATCATATGATTTTTCTCTTTCATTCTAATTAATGTCATGTATCATATTTGTTAATCTGCATATGTTGGACGATTCTTCTGCCATGAATAAACTCCACTTGATTATAGTGTATGATCCTTCTAATGTGCTGTTGAATTCGGTTTGTTGGTATTTTGTTGAGGATTTTTGTGTCTATATTCATCATGGGAATTGGCCTGGAGTTTTCTTGTAGTCTCCTTCTCTGGCTTTGATGTCAAATGCTTATCTCTTAAAATGAATTTGGGAGTTTTCCCCCTCTTTAATTTGCAAATTTTCCTCCTGTTATCAATTTCTAGTTTCAATACACTGTAGTTGGGGAAAAAAAAATGTGTGTATGACTTCAAGTCTCTCAAATATACTTATTCCATTAAGTTGACAGAATTATCAATATTTACAATTATCCAATTAGATATATAGAAAGTAAAGGTTTGGGTTTTTTTTTTAAGATTTATTTATTTATTTGAGAGAGAGTGCAAGCACACAGTGTGTGGAGGAGGGACATAGGAAGAGAGAATCCCAAGCAGACTCCATGCTCAGTGTGGAGCACGACTCGAAGCTTGATCTCAGGACCCTGAGATCGCAACCTGAGCTGAAACCAAGAGTCAGACGCTTAACTGACTGCATCACCCAGGTGCCCAGAAGTAAAGTCTCTACCCATTTGCTCCTAAAGATTATAGGATATAACATGGATCATTCCTTGAATTTTCTATAGCAAATTGCTTCACTGTTTTGGGCCTCTCTTTTTCTTGTATTTACTGTAGAAACGTGTTTTATAATCCTATTTGAAAATGTGCATTTGCTCCATTACCACTCTGTTATCACCTTCCCATATGTTGTCCTTGGAAAATACAAACAAAAAAGTACTTGTGTGAATGGGACTTAGAAAAGAAATTGTATCTATTGCCTGGTGTTTAGCATTCTCAGAGGACTTTTAATAGCATAGGCTATTGATAGAAAGAGAAAACCCTTCTGTATTTATTGCCCTTTTACAGTGTGAATGCTTAACCTCCAACAAAGCATTATTTGAGATTATTCTTTTCTCCTGAGGAATACCAGGGAATAATAAAAATTTTCAAGCTTTCTATGAAGGAAGGATGTTTTCCCTCTTATTATATGACTGATTTTTCTGATCATAAAAACATAAAATGGACATTGCTGAGTATTTTTTAAACTTTGACGGTAGAAAGAAAAAAAGATCCCTATAGTTCTACCTACCAGAGATAATACCCTTAAACTTTCATTCCTATTTTTTTTCCTAGAGAGAGAGAGAGTGCGTGCGAGAGTTGGGTGTGTGTGTGAAGGGGATGGGGGAGGGGCAGAGAGAGAATCTTATGCAAGCTCCACACCCACCGTGGAGCCGGACATGGGGCTCAATGTCATGACCCTGAGATCATGACCTGAGCCAAAATCAAGGGCCTGATGCTTTTTTTTTTTTTTTTTTAGAGATTTTATTTATTTATTTGACAGAGACAGCCAGCAAGAGAGGGAACACAAGCAGGGGGAGTAGGAGAGGAAGAAGCAGTCTCCCAGTGGAAGAGCCTGATGTGGGGCTCGATCCCAGAACGCTGGGATCACGCCCTGAGCCAAAGGCAGATGCTTAACGACTGAGCTACCCAGGCGCCCCCAAGGAACAGATGCTTAACTGACTGAGCCACTCAGGTGCCCCTAAACTTTCCTTCCCTTCTATGCAGCTCACTGTCTTCAAGCACTTCCCGCCTATCCCCCGCCAAGCCACAGGACCCTTTTAGAAACTCCTGTGCCTAGGACTCTGCAGACACCAACCTGGTGCCTTGTATTTTCCATTCCTTTTTTTTTTTTTTTTTCTATCTCCTTGTTATCCTTCTGACAACAGGGAAAGAGTGTGTTGCTGGTGGTGCTGTCAGGCAGCTCCAACTCTCATTGCCTCCGAACATAGAACCACCCCAGGAGTGCGTGCCTGCTGGTTGATGCAGGTCATAACCTTTGTTGGGGTTTATGTTAGAGTGTTTCCTTTGTTCCTGATTTCAGCTTACCTTCTCATCATTGTCCTTTGGACCCACCCCTGCACCCCATGGCTTTAAGCTATGACTATCACTGAACTCTTGGAACCCTAGCTGGCCGTAGGACACTACTTGCTTAAAAACAGTGTTTGGACATACACATTCTGTGCATACTGCCTTCCTTCTGATTCCTGAATGTGAATTTAAGGGGCTACCAATGAGGAAGTAATAATTATTCTTATGTTTCTTGATACATAGTGATGAATTATTTCTCTTATTAGTCAGTATACACTCTATATTGATAATCAAATTTTATCTGACGTCTTTTTATGCAAGAATTTACCTAGTTTATTTCTGTCTTTTAAAATGTTTTTGTTCAGATTTTATTGAGTTCTAATCTTCCGCTTGTTTTTTGGCAAATATCTTCTACTGCTTTTATGATTGCGGAAGTTCTATGTACACTCTCAAGAGCCTCTGTGATTTCCATATACTTCATGTTATCTTTTGGGTGTCTTTAATTTTACCTATTTTATTTATCTAAAATTTTAGCATATAGTTCAACATGGCACAATAACACGATTATTTTAAAATTTCCAAACAGGGGGCCTGGGTGGCTCAGATGGTTAAGCATCTATCTGCCTTTGGCTCAGGTCATGATCTCCAGGTTCTGGGATCGAGCCCCATGTGGGGCTCCCTGCTTAGCTGGGACTCTGCTTCTCCCTCTCCCTCTGCCTCTCTCTCTGCTTGTGCTCTCTCTCTCTCTCTCTCTCTCAAATGAATAAATAAAATCTTTTAAAAAGTAAGATTTCCAAACAGATAATTATTCCAATTTGAAACACTAAGAAATCCAGATCTAGGTCAGTTGAAATCATCTATATAATAAAGCAGAAGTCACACTCTATTAAACTCCATTGTGCTTAACGTGGCTTGTACACACTTGAAAAAAGACAACTGCAGTTTTAATTTTGACTAAGGAAGGACTGTTTTAGAGGCGTATTAGTTAGCTCATGGTAGTAATCCACTCCCTTAAATGACATGATAATGAAAAGTCTTGGAAGACCTACCAGTATAGTCTGTAGAATCATAAAACTGCCCTAGATGAGAAGGCAATGGAAATGAGAGTAAAAGTGAATGCTTGGGTTTGTATATAAAAGGAGAATAAAAAATATTTCCTTTTAATGTCCCAAGGAATAGAGACAAAAAGCGAGACAATGGACAAAAATGTGTGGGTTTAAAAAAAAAAATGTGTGGGTTTGTATAGATGTATATATTCAAGCACTCTTCTAGACTTGTCTAGCTAGGCCATCGATGCTGTTATGTCCGTATGGTTTATAACCATGTAGTTGCTAACCCACATCCCCTCTCTGTTCCAAGAGTTTGTGTTCTTAGAAAAGGCATCATCTCACTCTCCTTGTACAGCTCCTTGTATGACTTAGTCTGGGATTGGGGCCATCAAGACAATCAACTATCTAGGTTATTTTCCCTGCCATTATCATGGTCCAGGAGGCTGGCCAATGCAGGAGTATAAGACTGGGACCAAGAAGACTTGATTTAAAAATTCTGGGGTAGGGCTCAGAGTCTTCAGTGTTTCCTAATTTTCCAGGTGATTCTTCTGACTGCTTACGTGTGGAAACCACTATCGCAGGGTCTGCCTTTAAGAGATGTATTCTGTTTCATTTATTATATATGATTTTTGCTGGTTCTTCACTGTTTAAATTCATGTATTTTTTGATACTTTTATTCATCTAGTAGGGTGAGATTTGTTTTAATTCTTTTTATTTACAATTTCAAAATGTGTTTGTCTTTTAGATGAATTTTATAATAATTTTCATAAGAATTCAGTTTAATTTATAATAGTGCCAGAATTGTCATTTTAAAAATATTTTTGATGCATTTCAGGAACATAACAGATTTATGTTTGGTAAGGATTTCTCTTATTTTTCTAAGTGAAGTTATATTACTTTCTTTGTAAAGGGCTATAATATTTTTACTTGTTATTATTAGTTATCTTATGTTCTTAGTTGCTACTGTGAATGAATTTTTATTTTACCTTTTTATTTTTTAACATCTTTAGTTTAGTTGCTGTTACTATACAAGAAAATAATTACTATTTTGTACCTAAGCATTTTAATATTCTCTAGTCAAGCAGAATATATTTTAAATTTTCACTCACATTTTCTTGGATTTCTTCAAATAATGATATATACTTGACAAGTCCTTTTGGTTTTCATGTATGGACTACTTATGACAAAATTCTTGGGTGAAACTCCATTCTCTGTTTCTGTATTTGGACTGGTTTCTTGAAATGAGTCCACTCTCTGAAAATTCATCAGCATGTACAGTTACGATTTATGTACATTTCTGCAATAACTTTTTTTTTTAAGTTTGATATATTTGTTTCTGAGAGAGAGAGTGCATGCGTGCGCCCATGGGGGGTTGGGTGGGCAGAGGGAGAGGAGGTTAAAGAGAGAAGCAGACTCCCCGCTGAGCAGGGAGCCTGATGCGGGACTCCATCTCCCAACCCTGAGATCATGACCTGAGCCAAAATCAAGAGTCAGACGCTCAACCCACTGAGCCACCCAGGCACCCCTGCAATTACCTTTTTTTAAAGCCCTCATTAAATGTCGTACTCCTAGACAAAAGACAGGGTGTGTAAGAAGTATCTGGATGCTCGTTAAAAACATAAGCCCTTGGTTCCACTGCCTCAAAGATTCTGTTTCAGGAGATGTAGAACAGGCACAAACACACGGTTTTGCTGAGTACATAGGTTATTCTCAGTCAGAAAGCCTCCATCACATTTTAGGAATGCTACTGAGTACATTGTTTTCAGTGCTTTGTAGTATGTGTTTCAGGGAAGAAACCTGAGATGTCTGTCCTCCCTCCTCTACTTCCTATCCTTCTGTGACCTGAGACTTGTGCCCCATTGGTTGGTAAATACAGAAGGAGTGGGGGGGGGGGTATGAGGTGGTGGAGGCAGCCCGAGGATAAAACTCAGATTCCCCGGATGTAGCAGCAGCTGAACAATGGGTCATGGCAGCTGATGGGGATCCTAAGAGAGGAGGGTCCTTTCGTTTCTCTCCCCAGATAGATGCTGCAGCTACTGTGATTTAGAATCTGAAGGATGCCTGGATAGCCTGATTGAATTCCTCAGTACCGCTCTTTTTACGTGCATCCTGATCTCCTGCTAATAACTTGCTTTGTTCAGAGTCCTGCCCACCTCTCCCTCCATGCCTTCATCTGTGTTTTAGTCAAGAGTTAGGCATCCGGGGCAACAGAAATCTGGAATCATAACAAAGTAGAAATTTCAGGGGAACAATTTTCATAACATCTTTCTTCTTCCTTGAAAATGGCACAATGGTTAATCAAAACAAAATTTACCAGAACAATTACAGAAGTGGATGGCTGTAGATATAAACCTATAGTTTTACAATGTGAAAAGAACTCGCACCTTGGAGTCCTAACACATTAATCTCTGTCTGTAACATGATCCGTACATTTGAGCACCAGAACTAGAGTTATAAGAGAGGTTTTAATGCAGGTTCTGTCACCTACTTTCTCTGTAATCTTGGATAGGTCCCTTAAACTGTCTAGGTCTTTCCCTGCAAAATGGGGTCTGGAGTCTGTCATCACTTAGGGTATTGTTTAGGTGTGTGGCTGTGTTATATAATGAGGTCTTGGGACACTCTCAGGTCATAAAGGATAGAAAGAAAGCTTAATTACTGTTATGCTTATCGCCAGATACACCGCATTTTAGACATTTTCAACAGAAATGTAAATAAACTATGTAGATTGACTTGTAGCCCCGTGTTCTCCTTAACTAGCATGTATATACCTGGTTAGAATTTTGAATAGCTTTTCCTGTACAGTTTTTAATTATGAGATGAGCACTGGATTTGGAGTTCACAAACAAATATCCTGTATTTTTAAATAATTATATAATATCTTTCACCTGTCATCTATGTATACGAGTATGTATACAAACAAACATACATTTAAAACATTACTTGAAGCGACTCCTATTTAGCTTAGCTTTTCTGGATATCACATTGCTTCCTTTGGTGAAAAAAAGAAGTTAAATTTGTTTATTTTTAGTGATCCTGAGTTAGTGAAAGCACATGCATTTGCAATTTTTACAAACCAAACTTGAGAGGCAGATCTGAAGATTCGAGGAATACAGAGTGAATACTGACACTCAAGTGATGGAAAATTACGAGTTATAAAATATCCAAGGAAGTTTGAGAAACAAACATTATTTTGCTCAATGGATTTTGTTGTGATCCCAAAGAGCCGTTAAGACGTTTATGACACTAAGAAGGAAACTATAGTTTGATTCTCCCTGCTAAGGAAATGAAGGAGAAAAGAACCTTACTTTCTGGGAGGTAAACAGCGTAATAGCAAGTACAGAAGCTAGAAAGCTGTGCAGTCTAATTTTGAACTTAGGAACAGAAATGCATCTCCAAACCCATTATTAATATTTTCCATCCATATAATAAAAATGTAGTAGGTAGCCTGCCTGGAGAAGGCATAGAAGATACAAAGACAGTAAGTCCCACACCTCAAGGGGCTTAGGAGTTGGAGGAGATAAATAGATAAGAATATAAAGTTTAATAGATCCTGCAATAAAATCCCAGTTAGGGAAAAAGGCAGTCTCTCTCTTTTTTTTTTTTTTTTAAGATTTTATTTATTTATTTGACAGAGAGAGAGAGAGAGAGCCAGCAAGAGAGGGAACACAAGCAGGGGGGTGGGAGAGGAAGAAGGAGGCTTCCCAGCGGAGCAGGGAGCCCGATGTGGGGCTCCATCCCAGGACCCTGGGATCATGACCTGAGCCAAAGGCAGATGCTTAACAACTGAGCCACCAGGTGCCCCAAAAGGCAGTCTTAATATTTGTTTTTAAGCCTAGCCATCAGTATTTTATAAAGCCCCTAGGCCATTCTAATATACTTTCAAAGGTAAGAACAGTTGTGTAGGTAGAGTTATTCAAGGGGATGTTTCCAGTGGTTATGGCTCCAGGGTAATGGGGAGAAAAAGAACAACTCATATCTTTGGCATGGTAATTTTTGTTGACTTTATTGGACACATTTTCTTTTTCTTTTCTTGATTTATGAAATTGACAGACGATCCTGGTCTTTCCTCTAAAGAGTCCTAGGAATTCCAGTTGTCTCAAATAATTTTCAGCTATTACAAATTTGTCTACAACTATCTTTCCAAAGCCTTCATTGTATGTATTAGTACATGTATAAAATCACCTGTATGAAATGAACACTCTGTAAGGGAGGAATGAGCTCATTAACATAGAAAAATTAGAATAAAAACACTCCATAGGTTTCTAAAGTGATGTCAGTGTCATGAACACTATGACACTAAGCAATCTAGATACCGCCTAACGAGGAACAGAATAAGTTAAATCTGAGAATTGGAAACAGCTAATCCAAACAGTGCATAACTGAGAATAGTGTAAAGGATGAAAACATGGATACATTCAGGCGCGGTTCATTAAAGGGTTTTGGCTGAGGATTGACCACTCAAAGCTTTAGAAGGCATTCATTGACTGATCTGCCTGGGAAACTTTTATTTCACCTCAGGCGCAGCCACTGTGATTTTTACTTCTCCAGAGTTGTCATCTTTCCCTTTTTACCGACGACCTCTCTGCAAGGTTGCAAACATTTTCCCTCATCTGCTCTCTGGCAGAGAAGACAGAGGCTGGGAGGGATCGAGAGTCCGGTGCTCGGTATGTGTCCCACCTTCCGTCAGGTGCGGAACGTCTTGTTTTTTCTGTAATTGGCTCCAACCAATTTATCCATGTCTTCTATTACTAGTTTCTTCTGTGAATCTTTTCCTTTATGCATGTGTTCAAAGCAAGGTAAAGCATGGTATTAGCACAACGGAAAATGGAAAGCGAAACTATATTCAATGTAAAAGTGTTTGAGGGTTCAGCCCGTTGTTCAGGGAGATCAGGATTCCTTTAAATTAAAAAAAAAACAAACAAAAAGGAAAGAAAAAGAAAAAAAAATATCCATGGAACTAGCAAAAAAAAAAAAAAAAAGAAAAGAAAAGAAAGAAAGAAAAGAAAAAAGAAAAAGAGACTGGCTTTCTCCCTCTCTCTCTTTCTGTGTGTGTCTGGGGTTTCCATTTCCAACAAGATCCCAAAGAATTTTTAAGCTCTTGCCACACGGATTATTCTCTTCTGCTGGAAGACCAATGGCTTCCTCCTGGTAGAAAGTGTTCCCTAACATCTACATTTATCTCCCGCGATGTCTAATCCTCAGCTCACCCTGAAGTAAATGAAACGGCTTTGCTGCATCACCGCTGGAGTTGCTGGGTTAGCTCGGCTCAGTCAGGATCAAGACTTTCTGTGGTGTGGCCCTCCATTCAGCCTTACCTTTCCTCCATCTTGGAACTCTCCAGACCTCAGCAATGAAGGGCGCTACTGCAAAGCACAACAACACTTTGCTTTGTATCCTTTCTTGGAGCATTTGGGCATGGCGTTCCTGCCCCTGAGCTTTGTCGGGGGGAAGTTACGGTGTTTGCTCTCGGAGAGCTTCCCCTTCTTCTGGATTTCTTCCTGCTTTAATCGTACTGAACAATGAATGAGCCCTAGCCGCAGCTTGGATAGGACCTTTGTCCGCGTTGTATCCTCCCAACGTGTCATCTAATGAATTAACCTTTCTTTGGAAGAGATCCCTCTTCTAGCTCACTGGCCAGGCTCTTTGTTTCACCTTTCTCTGAACCCTGACTTGACTGTAAGACCAAAGCGTATTTTTATGTGATTCGTTTTCTTCTAGAGTCAGCAAGGAACCTCAAATCTAAGAGAAGGTGTTCAGAGACAGAAATTTCTAAATGTTTTTAACCTTTGGATCTGAAATGTTTCCATGAGGTTTGATCCGCCTTTGTTTAGGAGATGATGTTACCCTCATATGACCTGTGTATTGACAAGATACAGTAATCACAGGTTGAACTCACAGTTTATAATACTTAGCCATAACTCTCATCAAAACCATTCAGGTGAGACTTTAGAGAACAAGTGGGATTGTGTTGGACCGAGTGGAGGGTTGTTGAAATCTAGGAGCCTCGGCATATATGGCACAAATCCAAAGTTAGCTCTGAATCTCACCCTCCAGGGACAAGCTAATGGGTACTCTTACCCATTGAGACCTAAAATCTGGACTGACACGCACTAAAAAGGTCTCTCTTCAAAGACTTTAAAACACATCTATACAGTGAAACTCTGCTTATTTTTGTTCATAAGTGGTACTTAAACACTGTCTTAAATAAAAAACTCCCCACAGCTGGGTTGCACTAGCAGCTGTATTCAAACTGCTGTAAATGACCCTGTTCAAAAAGTCCCGTCTCTCACTGGGATACTTGATCCCAAATAGCAGCCCTTGGTGTTTTTGTTTTTCTCAAGCTGGTTTTCTGCTCCAGGCCCCGTGTGTTGCAGATTGGGAAGTATCAACATTTACGCTTTCTACCACACTGGTCCCAACTGGTGAAATAGAAACACAATGATAGCAGATAAGGCTCAAAGTATTGGCTTTATTAATAGCTGGGAAGCATCCTCAAACCCCAAAATACAGAGCTACTGAAAACTGCTGCTTGATTTAAAGCATGTGCCAGTAGCTTTCTTCTCTGAACTTCTAATTGTAAAGCTAAAATAAAAAGGCTCTAGCTGGGCCTGCCAGGGGCTGTGAGGTCTGTTCTAGGGGTTTGCAAACTTGAGTGTGCATCAGAATCACCTGGAGGGCTTGTTACAACAGATTGGCTGGCTCTGCCCCCAGAATGTTGGGGCCAGTAGATCCGTGTCAGGAACGGAGAATTTGCATGTCTAACAATTGTCAGGTGATGCTGGTGTTGCTGGTTTGGGAGTCACAGGCTGGAAAAAGCTGATTTACTTTGTGGCAGGTGGAGGACTAAGGCTGACCCCGTGGCAGTGGTGTGAGAGAGAGGTTTGAATTGCTTTTCCACTGCAATAAGCCTGCCCCCCTCCCACCCTCCAGAGCACGTGGCCCAGTGGATATCAGATTCAATCAATTTTGCCCATCAGGATGCTTGCTTTAAATCCTAGCAGGGGAAGCAAGTAGAAGGAAGGGAATGGCAACCCAAAAATACGCACTGAAGTTTTGCCTCTTTCTAAGGCATTGTTGCTATTTGGAGGAGAAGAGAAAGGTGAAGTAAGGGTTTTTCAGTAACAGATAAGAGTAGTGATCAAAAACAACTTTGCCTTTTGAGGAATTAGGTGTGGGAGGATCCCAGAAGACTATAAATTTCGGAGGTGCCAAAACGTTTGACTCTCCCTGCAAAGGAAGTAAGGAGAAAGATACCTTACTTTCTGGGAGGTAAGCAGGATAACAACATTTTGACGGGAGCACTGGGCTACTTAACTGTTTTGTGAGGAGTGGCTGTTGGGATTCCAGAAGACTATGGGACTCAGTGACCCCTGGATTACAGAAAGGTAAGGAAGATTTTTGTGCTTGTGGTATCACGCTGGAATTTATTAGCTGTGTGCTTGGGAAAGTCACTTAATTTTCTTAAGCTTCTGTTTTCTCATCTAAAAAATGGGATTAGCCTTGCTCTGAGGAGGGTGCTTTTGGATATTAAATGAAATAATGCTTTAAAATGCCGAGTACATTGTTTGGTCTGTAACATACTTCGTAAGTGGCAGTTACTGAAGTAGTAAGAAGTTAATGAAGTGGGAGAGGTTAAACAAACACTAAAACAGTTGTAAAGGGAGTGTATTAGTTTTCTAGTGTGGTTGTTACAAATTACCGCAAACTTACTGTGTTAAAACAACACCCATTTATTACCTTACAGTTCTGTAGGTTACAAGTCTAATACCTGTCTTCTCAGTGTAAAAGCAAGATGTCAGTAGGGCTGTAGTCCCTTTTGAAGACTCTAGGAGAGCATCTGCTTCCTTGCCATGTCCAACTTTTAGAAGCTGCCCTTATTCCTTGGCTAATGGCCTCTTTCTTCCATCTTCAAAGCCAGCAAAAGAGTGTTTCCCTACTCCTGCTTTTGGTCATTACATACTTTTTGGGATTCCACTTGTCTGCTTCCTAATGTGATTACATTGGGCTCATGCAGGTGCTTTGGGATTATTTTAAGGTCAGCTGATTAATATCTTTAATTTAAGCTGCAACTTTTTCTGCCTGGAAGTGTAACCTAGTAGGTTCTGGAATATGACCTCACTATTTGTAGAGATGGGGACATTATTCTGCTTTCTATAAGAGGGAAAGATCATTTTCACTGTGTTCCATAAAGATGCATTTGAGGCATGGAATTTTATGCATTGTTTGTTCACCAGCACATTTTAAATATTTTTACCTATTTCATTGATCCCTGGAGATTAAAAAAAAATGAGTAAGATAATTTCTTAAAACATTTTAGGGTCCACTAGTGGGATGTAGACTATACATAAGTGGAATAGTGGAAAAGGATAATGGTGGAGCCAATGAGGGAGTGGCACATTCTAGTGAGAATGAATTTGGGAGGACTTTAGGAAAGGTTAGACGGGAAAGATGCTTGAGTCTTGGAATTTATCCATAGAGTGGGGAGGCAAGAAAACATTGCAAAGGATGCAGGGAGAATATAATGACCTAATGTAATGAGGAGCGCATGGAAAATAGAAGTTATTTGGCACACCAAGAACATGCAGAGAGATAAGGCTGGAAAGATAGTGAGATTGGAGATGCTGATTCCTATTTGTCTACTGCTCTTTTGGTAGAACCTGGCATTACCTGAATTATAGCAGTTTGGCTTTATCTTAAAGCCAGTGAGGGGACAGTAATGCTAGTTAGGATGAAGCCAGATACAGAAGCTTTCAGGGTCCATGCTGGGGCTTCATCTTGGTGAGTGATCTCTCACCTGATGCAGATCCTCTAATTACTCATCTTCAACTAAATACCAACCATATGATAAGTCTTTTTGCTCCAGAAGTAAGATAAAGGAAGCCCTGTCCATGGCTTTGGGGAGTCTCAAGACAGAAAATATCATTATGGCATCTGTGATAAGTAATGGAAATGAGATGTTCATGGTGCTTATTTGGCCTTATCACCCAGTGCTTTGTGATCTTCCCATGTGTGTTTTGGTTTTGTGTCCTTAACACTATTAATGTCCTCGAAAGCAGGAGCTTCGGCATAGCAGTTGCTCAGAAAATCAGTATTAACTCTATTTCTCCTTCATTGGACATAACGATGGGAAACAGCTGCCATGGATGGCTTTGCATGTTCTTTTAAATGGATAATTGTTCAAAGAGACTCTTCTGTCATTGCTCAGTCATGGTAAATCATTGTCTGGATTTTAGGGTCTCAACACAATCTCTTAAAAATAACTTTTCCCTTATCTCTCCCTAACATCTAACTTTGTAAGTTGTTTTTTGTTTGTATGTTTGTTTTTCCCTAAATGGTAACTTTGAGAAGTACAGTGTCTTTTAGCCTGGTTGCACTCTTGTGCTGCCTTGAAAGGGACCTTGGATATTTTTGTTTGATGTTAAAATAAAACACTATCATACCTCTGAACTTCATATCCTACCTACCAATGCTAGAAGCTGCTTCCTTCCTAGAACAGACCTACTTTGAGAATTTTTCTTAAGGGGTTCATTTTGACATCCATTTATAATGGACAGGTGGAAGAAGGGGCAGACCCATTGATCTTCATAATTCATTATAAAAAATAACGCTTTGGTGACCCTCTTCTTCCCCACTACTTGCTGTTGATTTCTGATCTCCTGGTATTCATAACATTCAGACAGGGCTGTGTGACACGCCCACCCTTCTTCTCTACCTGGTTACCATTAGTGGAGACTTGAGTGCCCACAGAGACTATGCACATAGTCCTTGAGCCTAAAAATAAGCAGAACTCTTTGACTGCAGTGGTTATCTATCCTACTTTATTCCTCTATCCCAAGGTACATACAGAAACTGAATCCTTAAAAATTACCCCATGTCTGAGTCTTAATACTGTTTGTAGGAATCTGATTTCCTCCTTTGGATCTGTCATTTAATGTATCAGTGCATTCAGGGTCTTCTAAGAAAATACCATGAACTGGGTGGTTTTTATAATTTTTTTTTCATAGTTCAGGAGGCTGGGAAGTCCAAGATCAAGGCACAGGCAGAATGGGTCTGTGGTCTGAATCTACTTTCGGGTTCACTGTGTCCCTGGGAAGCTCTGTGGTTTTCTAAGAGCAGTAATATCACTCATGGAAGCTCTACCCAAACAGCCTAAGCACCCCTCTAAGGCCTCACCTTCTAATACCATCATCTTTGAGGGAGGGTTGGGTTTTAACATACAAATTTTGGAGAGACCCGTTCATTGCATTGCCTTCTTCCTGACCCTTGTCTGTGCCCCATAAGGCTTTTGGGACTGCATCGATGTGCTCCGTAGCTCTTCAGTTTCCAGTTGCCTTCAGCAAACAACCAGCAGATGGGTTAGAGGCAGAAAAATTAAATCCAGGGACTTCCTCCTCTTGCACTCTTCATGTGGAGTTGCTATTAGGAGGCCCTTATTACATAGTTGTGTTCTCTTGTTTCTCTTAACTACTTCTTCAGTCTACCACCTCAGATGGCCTGAAGTGTAAGGACTCCAGCCTGGTAAAAGTACTCTGCTGTCATTATGCCCAGTGAGTTGTTCCTATGGCTTCTGTACATACTGCCCTTGCATACACATTCCTGTATGGTTCACTAAATTCTTTTAAAACTACCCAACGTAAGCATTCCATGTGTTTTCTACATGAGGACTATTACCCAGATCTTTTTACCCTTACTTTCAATGTACTGCTTTCAAATCTCAACTTGTCTGTCTGCTAATAGAGCAATTCTGACCCAGTTTTTCCTTCCTGTATAATATAGATCTTGTGGTGGTCCTACTTTTTTCTGTTTTCTCATAATTCTTTTATCTCTTGTAAAACTCCAGTCCTGCAACCATCCAGGTACATGAAGGATTTGATTCTGTCTCCTGGCTTCTGAATATTACTGGACAAAAGCAAACAATTAGATGGATTTGTGTCCCTACAAGTTCATGGTCCTGTATTGCAGCTGGGCTTTCAATAACTGTCTAGTTACATTTCTCATTATGGGTATTGGAAATTCAAATATTTGTACTGCTGTGTTCTTTTTTTCCTGCTTTGAGTTGATAATCAACCTGCTAATTTAAAAGAAAAAGTTATATTTGAATTAACAATTCCCTAGCCTCCTCTCTGTGTCTGTTGAAATTCTTTCCTTCTTAAGGTTTTGGTGGGTGCAGGGAAGATTTTGGAAAGTAACAGAGAACCAAACCCCAAGTGGCTGATGCACAAGGTTATTTATGGACTTAAATACCTATGAGACTGAGGTGGAAGGCTGACTTAGGTCTGTAGACTTCATTATGAAATGGACTTCAGCCAACCCATCCTCTCATGCTCATGTCTAGTGGGAATGATAGGTCTATTCTCCTTGTAACAATCAAGCAGAAGTTCTGGGCCTGTCTCTAGTGAGCTTCAGTTGGGGAAACTACCCATTCCTGAACCCATCAACCTCATCAGTATATGTACAAATCAGTTTAAATCACTTAGAACCTGATCTCGGATCTGAAGATTTGTTCGAATACCCACAAGACTTGAGTTGGAAAATGTTGATACCTAGTTCAATTGAATTAGTTTCTAGGCTAGTGGCATAGGAGGTCTTCGGTCTAGTCAATGAAAACTGCAGCAGAGTTCCTGCCTCAGGGACTAGGCAGTGGGGGTACTATTGACACAGGTTCTGACCTGGAAACTGAGGAGCACATTTCAGACTTCCTCAGCCAGCCCCGTGGGTAGGTAGTGTCATTTTCAGGTACTAACCTGGAACCCCTGGTTTTGCTTAGCTAAACTGCCCTCAAGTTCTCCTCAGCCATATTTACCTGCAAGAAGTAACATGAACATTTTGCGAAGAAAACAAATCTAATAATACTGTATCCAGGGTACTTCCTAGATGAAGTGTTCCACAACTTGATGATTTCACTGATGGAAATTGCACCAAAAGAAATAGGACCGTATGATATTATTAAGCCATTTATTTCCTTTAGTACTTCTTGTTCCAACCTAATCAGTAAGACAAGATAAAAAATGGTTATTAGAGTTAGGCCAACCAAGAATCTTGTTTTTCTGGGGCTATTGAGTTAGACTCCATTTAATGTGCAGCATTGCTGAAAATTCAATCAGAAGTCAGATGAGGCTTGATGGTTTGCTTCATTCTCTAAGATAATACATTAAAATTAGCAAAGAGAATATAGGTAAACAGTGTCAGAACTCTTGGGCTTTTGTGTGGTATGCCATAGACCTTTAAGGGAAACATGGAGTTCTTAAATTCATGTGTAAGTAGTAAACAAAGATCTTTTGCTTCAACAAATTTCAAGCATTTTAATAGATGTTTCTGGTATAGTGAAGAATTTCTGAGTTACTATGCTTTTACTGCTTAGATACCCAGATATTTTCTTAGTAGAGAGAAACTTAATTACAAAAACTGTATTAAAATCAATTTTTCCATCTAATTCTCAGTTACCAAATTTTCCAGTTACTTAGGTTTTTGGCTTTATTTACAGTATGCAAATGAAGAAAAAGAAAATGAAATCCTTAATGATTCAATTTACCTTTTCCTCCAAAGCTTGGTTAGGGGGAAACAAAGTTTTAAGAAATGGCTGGAAGATTGGTTTATTTTCCCCCTCACTCATGTCCATCACAGTTACACATATTTCTAAGTACAAAAATAGGGTGAAGAATAGATGACCAAGGACCAAATATTGGCTTTGAGTGTTGGCTTGACAACTTACTGTGAAATCTTGAAAAATTTTACCTTTCTGGAGTTAAGTTTCCTGACCAAAAAATAGTTAACTCCCTGGTTTATTATATATGGATGATAAATTAAAGTAATAATAGGTGGTGCTCAGTGTAAGATTTTAATTCTAGTTTGAGAGCATTTCTTTTTTCTTCCAAATGACATTTCCAATATAAGGAAGTAAATTAATTGTGTGGTTAATGTTTTATGGATTCAAATGTTCAGGGAAAAAAAAAAAAAGCTGTTTTGAAAATGCCTTTATTCCAGGACAATTTGTTCCCTCCTTAACAAAGAAATTATTATTTTTTTAAATAGTAACAATACAGCTTAGCTTCCAGTTTGCAAATCTCTTACCTCATTTTGATAACACTTGTAAGGCCAAATGAGAAATGGGGGTCTGAATTAAAAGTCGGTGTTAGCTTGCAACCCAAATTGAACTATTTTACAGTGTAAGTCTTCAGGGTCCTTCTTGGCCCCTGGCGTTACTTAGGTCATGAGATAAGAAAACTATGTTTAAATATTGGAAACATGTAATCTGGATACCCTTGCTTCTTACCTTCTGGGAAACACCAGTCACCTCAGAGAGATGCTTTCATTTACATATTTTAAAGCTCTATTTGTGTGCAGTCCTGAAGGAATGTTTATTAACCACATTCTTGGAGTGAACAGATTGTTCTGTGATAAGAGAAAATTGATCCCCTTTTTTCCAAGCAACGGTGAATGTGATTTGACAGATTGTTATTTGACAGATCTTGCTGTCTTGTCCCCGCGGCAGAGAGGATTTGCCTCAGTTAACACCGTCTCGGCTTCCCTTCCAAGCCCAGCAGCAGCTGCTGTTAACACCTGTATACCTGTCTTTGTTCTAAATCTTAGAGAGACCCCATTCCCTCACCCCCAGAGGGCTTTTATTCTTGAAGCGTTTTTATGAATATGTAGATTACTACTAGTAGTAGTCACGGAGAGGTCTGCTTTGGAACTGAGCCTCCCCGGGTTCCAGCTGTCTTAATGGGCCTTTGGGCAAGTGTCTCCTACCCTTTGTGATCATAAATGTTCTTCAGCTTTACATCTCACATAACAGTAAGGACCTTGAGACTTTCTGTGAGGAATAGGTTAAATATATGCAAAACACTTAACAGAATTATTGATGCTACAGGTGAATTTAAAAGTGGGGTAGTCTGTAACTCTCTGGCTACCAGGTGTAGGTTGGGGTGGGGTGTGGTGTTGTACCCTAAGAGTGAGATAGCAAAGTATTGGGGGAAGGGTTTTTATCACCATAAAATTTGAGACGGGAAAACTTTGCACCCTCACTGATCTCTTGGAATGCCCTCAAATTCATTCATTTAACATGTGTATTTGTATTTATTTATTTAACATACAAATATGGAGAGCATTTTTTAAAAGATTATATTTATTTGAAAGAGAAAGCTAGAGAGCACAAGCAGGTAGAGAGGCAAAGGAAGAGGGAGAAACTGAGCAGGCAGCCCAATGAGGGGCTCCATCCCTGGACCCTGAGATCATGACCTGAGCCAAAGGCAGACGCTTAACCTACTGAGCCACCCAGGTACCCCTGTGGACAGCATTTTTTGTGCTTACTACTGTTTTAGTTTCTGGGTATACATCTGAACAAAACAGACAAGATTCCTACCCACACGTAGCTTAAAATCTCTCAAGAACAATTGAAATGAGAGGGACAGAAGGGCCAGTTCTAGATACTGAAGAGAAGGGTGGGAAGAGTTGAGTCCCCAGGAGATGTGTGATGGCAGTACAATTCTAGAAGATGGAAGGCAGCAGGAGTGCTGCATGGTGGGCGAGCAGAGCAAACAGCAGCCTAAAATACGCATGGGGAGGCTTAAAATGGTGGAAGAGCCTCGCAAGCTCTGATGCTGGAAAGTGCACCCCCAGAGTCCTCCTCTCTGAGGACAGTAGAGGTGAAAAGAGAAGGCTCATGACCTTTGGTCCATTTGGCTGGAGAGATCCTTTGAGACTAGCAGAGTAAAATGTAACTCGTTGGTATATGGGCTAATTTGTAATGCCTCCTCAAACCCAATTTTCTACCTTCAATTTGGGAACCAGAAACACTACATCTTAGAAATCTAGGAGCCAGAGTGGAGGGTGAGGAATGGAATGGGAAAACAGACTTAATTAACAGCTGTGTGTGGAAGTCAGCCCATGTCTATCCTTTCCTGACGGCATTGTGGCCAGGTAAGGGTTTACCCCTGAGAGAAAAAAGGAGGACCCTTCTATAAAGAAAGTAAACCAAGAAAAATAAGGCCTTTTGTGTGGGAATTAGCACCTAAAGAAGCCCTAAAAACTCGGCCCACTTATCTGAAGTGAAGTCTAAATGTCCCCGATACCTATATCGCTGGTCAGCAAATCCTTCATTTTCATCATTTATTTTCTTCCTTCTTTACCTTCTTTGGTTTTAATTGAGCATTTTATGTGATTAAATTTTCCCTCCATCTTGATAAACTAATTACATTGTTAAAATGGTTACCTTAGAGTTTAAATGCATATTTTAAACTAATCTAAGTTCATTTTCAAGTAACCCTATCCCGCCTGACATGTAGTACAGAAAACTTAAAACACAGTATTGAAAATTCCTCCCTCTTTTCTCCTAGAACATTGGTACCATTCATTTCACTTACCTATATGCTGTGGATATGGGGCCTTGAAACGATCAGCCTCACATAGCTACAGCCCCTGGAAAGCATTTGTAAACTTAACTGAGGTCCTACTAGATCACCCAGTGGAAATCGATCTTCCAAGAATCCCAGTTTCCCTCCTAAACTTCAGCCTCAGCTCTGTCAAAGTACAGGTGTATTAGTCAAGGATTCAATGAGATGATAAAAAGCTCTGACCCATGAGACAAAGCCCTGATATTCTTCTATCGAGCTGTCTCTCCCTCGAGGGTAGAGTTAATAACATTTGTCTTCTCTTGTGACAAAGATCAGATTCTTTGATTAGTCTGACAATGTCAGAATAAGTCACTGTACTGAGAAGATGGGGTAGGCCAGCGTAAGCACGTTTGTCAGTGTCCCAGATAACAGATCTGCCCATAAACAAAATGTTCTTTTGTTGCTTTTTTACCCTTCAAGTTTTAAAGAAAGTCAAGACTTTGATGGTCTAATGATTTATTTTAAAATTCTCATCAGAGTTCATAGACACACAATTCACTGCAATGTACTTTGCACAGGGGAGAAACTGTAGCCTGTCAGCACACAGTCCCCCACCCGCCTCCCCAGAGCAGCTCTCTTCCCCCCAATTTCCTCCTCAAGAAGCAGGACCCAAAAATAAATAAACAAATCAAGCAAGCAAGTAGAAACACCTTGATTCAAGCCCTTGGCCGGAGCTCCACCAGGCACCCTTGTGTGTATATAGACCATAGTTTGAAACAGAACTTGGGCTTCATTTTTATGACCTCTGAACTTGATCCTGTCTCCCTTCAAGAGGACATGGTAAGGCTATTACCGATGGTCCCAGGAAGTGTTCACAAAAGCCATCTTTCAATCTGCCTCTAAAGCCATTATCATCATGCCACCCTCAGAGAGCGTGTGGACAGGCGGTGGCCTTCTGTCCTGTCATGCCACAGTGCCATGTCTTGAGGCACAGAACCTCGGCACCCCCTCAGCAGCTTGTCATCATTACAAGACCCCAGCTGCACTTCTGCAGGGTGCGGCTGATCTCTCACTACGGGCTCTTGGTGCAAGTATCCTATTCCAAAGCCAGTCCATGCCGCTACCCCACGGCAGACACCTGTCTGTCCTCAACGGAGGAGGAGGGATCAGTTTGAAGATGAAGCAGTTCCATGGGAATTCTTACTCCCAATTATCAACAGCATTATTTCCTTTCTGTCTTTGCAGAGAGCTAGTCCCCACGGGCAGAGCAATGTCCACATAACCTTTGTCTGAGCTCTATTCCTTATCCTGCAGATACAGGCTTCTGTTTTGGAAAAAAATTTAAATGCATGTGCAGGCCTCTGGTCTTCTACAGCATTCTGCCTATGGGGAAAATGTCTCTAAGAAAATTAAGGTGCTATGTACTGGCCCCAGATGAACCTGTAAGATGACAGATGATGGTTCTAACTACTGTATCTGAGCTGCTAGCAGCCACCAACACCCTCAAGTATCTGAGAACATTTTTGCTGTAGGGCTTGGGTGGCCAGTACTTATTTTCAGGAACATGTATCCCCAGAGAGATGGCCATAAGCCCACTGAACATATGGGCGGGATACTCTTAACAGGTAACAGATGGCAGTCCATTAGACTCTAATTTCAAAAAGACAGCACTGAAATGATCCTCTTCTGAGGGATGTCTTATGTTGTTACATTAGAAATGGAGAGTGAGTAATTCCCATGTAATTCCCTCCAAAGGACCAGCTACAGCTCAGACGTGATTCAGATCAGCAAGTGATAGTCTGTCCCCGGCACAGCAGCCAGCATTTCCCGGGAAACGAAGCAGCGACAGCAGATGCTGAGGGGAAAGTAACTCTTTCATTCTGGCATAATCATGGAGTTCAGTGTGCTAACTTGAGGGAAATGCCTTCACTTGACAGGAATAAGGACACCCTTGTGGGAGGAGTGTTCAGTCCCCAAAGGGAATTTGATTTGAGCTGAGGTATAGATAATAAGATTCCAGAAGTACTTCTGAAAGAATCAGGGTAGGCTTTTCCAGGCTTCACTTCCCCCTCACCCCCACACCCTCCTTATCCATTTAACAACTACTGACTGTCCGCCCCACGAATTCTAGCACCAAAGATTGTGATTTTCCCATGATTCACCTTCCCCTAGCAATCCTCCCATCTCAGCTGACTGTTAGGGGTTCACGCTATCCTTAATAACTTAAGACAGCAGACGACAACAACACTTAGCCAAGTGTTAGTGACCCTAACACACACACACACACACACACACACACACACACCTCCCTGGTGTGATGACTAACTTTCTATGTCTACTTGGCTAAGCTGTAGCACCTTGTTGTTTGGTCAAACATGAGTGCAGATGTTCCTGTGCAGCTGACAGTGGACATACTTAACATCTATAATTTCTTCACTTTAAAGCAGACCACCCTCCATAATGTTGGATGGTCTCATGGTAGCACGTGAAAGCCTTAAGACTAAAGATTGAGCTTTCTTAAAGAAAAAGCAATTTTGGCTCTCCACTGCAATGGAAAACCACTGCCAGTCTTCCCCCCACGCTGGCCTAACCTGCAGGTTTCCAACTTAAGACTCTAGTATCAACTTTTTCTGAATTTCTACTCTGCTGGCCAGTCCTGTAAATTTCACACTTGCTAGCACCTACCATCTTAGTCATGATAGTTAATATTAAATGATAATAATAGGTAACATTAGTAACATCAGTAGTTATTTTCAAGAAACTACTTCAATACAAAGGTATTTTGTATTAATGTATATAGACACTTATAAATACCTTGGTGGAGATACTGAGTTTTTTCTCTATAGATGAATGAGGGCAAAGAGGGAAAGGATCCTACTATTCTGTTTCTTCTAAGAACACTGTTAGGGGATTACAATAATTCCTGTTCTGTTACATAGATCTGTCTGAAAAGCAATGTTTTGTTGTTGTTTTTTAAGATTTATTTTATTTTATTTTATTTTATTTTATTTTATTTTAGAGAGAGGGAGAGAGAGCACAAGCAGGGGGAGCAGGAGAGGGAGAAGCAGTGGGAAGCCCTATGTGGGCCTCAATGTGGGACTTGATCCCAGGACCCTGGGATCATGACTTGAGCCAAAGGGAGACCTTAACTGACTGAGCCACCCAGGCGCCCCAAAGCAATGGTTTTTATTGGAACATTATACAGCCCCTGAAACAGTATTTGTATTTGACATAGACTTTCTCACTGAAGCTAAAACCACTTTTTAAAAATATATAAATAAGTCAACAGATTCAAATAGTTCAAGTTATTTGATCAAGAATAGTTAAATTAAACCTGGATCTAAGTTAGTTAAAACTTTTGCTTTCCCAAACACTCTCTGCCTTAAACTTTGAAACATGTATATTCAAGAAGCTATCTTTCTGGCTAAAAAGATGATGTAAATATTAAGCTTCAGAGATCTAAGAGAACAAAAATGGTGATTATAAAGGATTTTAACATACAGTACACAATGGAAACAACCAATACAAGTAGCTGGATCATCCCATCTCATTATAATCCAAATTTATTCCTGGCATCTGGCCTATACTGACAATATGCATTGTTTGATTCTAATAGAACTCATTTTTCAACATTAAAATCATCAGTGCTAAACATTCATTCTGTATAGGTATAGCGAAATCAGTCACTACATTTTAAAAAATGACACCTAGAAGTTTGTCTTCTGAAATAATGTACTACAGACTTAAGACTGTATCAATAATATAAGCCATTTATTTTCCAGACAAAGTGTGCAATGGACGAGGTTACTTTTGTCAGCTTACATGCCCTGAATGCTCTACAACAGGGCTTTGCAGTTCTATCTTCTGTATTTCTAAGATGCTTCTATTAGGAAAAAAAAAATTAGCATAGAAATTGAGGGTATGATTTTAAGTAATGGGTTGCCACTTATTGGCTGTGTAAATAGGGGGATAATTATTGTACTTCTCTATCATTTTCTTCTATATAAAATGAAGATTAAAATAGTCCCTACCTCAGGGATGATAGAGTTGAATGAAATATACATCAGTCACTGAACTCAGGTCCCACAGAAGAAATAACCAATAGATACTAACTTATTGTACCAATGAATGCTTAGCACACACTTTGTACTAGACAACGACGTAAGCCCTTTATACTCCTTCATCTTCATGGTAACTTCAAGGTTTTTAACACTTATTCCCCTTTTACTGATGGAGGTTAAGTGACTTCACGGAGTCCTACAGCTACATCAGCAAAAAGGGGAATGTCCTTTGCAACAGTCTGGCACCAGAACCTACTCTCTTCTCATGTCAAGGTCTAGGTAACACCTGACTTGTTCAGTTTCTAAAAACCCAACAAAAACCTATGACTCCTGTGGACGCTCCATTTATCTTCACTAATAACATATGTTCTTTAAGTTTCGGGCTGGGCCAACTACTTCTACAAAGCAAACTGCAGAGATGAAGGCCTGCATGTCCTCACGCTCCAGCCCTGCCTCCGGTCTGTCCTGAACAGAAAAGGCAGAGAAGGCAGAGAAGTGTCACACTGTCAGAGAATGGGGGTCCATCCTATCTACCCAAGATTTTCCATTTTTATTTAAAAGTCATGGAAATAAGGGCCACTGGTTATGTTGAAGGGGACATTTTTTTTTTGAGGGATCAAAGAGTCTTAGATTCTGCACCCTTTGAACCAAATCGGTGTCTAGGCCACTTCTTTTTCTCTTGACATTAGCATGTTCTGTTAAACCTATAACCTATGTGAACTGCAATTCTTAGTTTTATCTGTAAAATTGATAAACCTTGACTATTTTGAGATTACCTTAAGGTTCAAATTAAAAAAATATCTGTGCAAACTGCTCAGGGCTCTACAGTTGTAGGGCGCTGTCCTCACAGTGGGTATTTCTGGGCAGCAGGGTTAAACTGGAGACCTACCAGATCATGTCACTCTAAACCACCCTCCGCCTCCAACATTTTCACAAATGCAAATGCTAAGGCTCGAAGAGGGTGAAATACAAAGCCGTCTAGTGGTAGGGCTGGCACTACACTACAGAATTCCATGAAAGCGAGGAATGCTACTAATTTAAATATTTACTAAGGTTAACTGCCTTCTGAAATATGTCACGAAAACAACCAAAAGTAAAGTGCTTTTAAAAAATTAGCTACAATGGCATCACCCTCCCCCACTAGCTACCGAAAGCCAACTACACGTTGTTAATGTGAACACCATTTTTACTGAGGAGGTCCTTTTGTGAAAAAACAAACAAACTATCATGAAAATGGTGTTTAGCCAAGTTAAGGGAAGGGGCACCTGGGTGGCTCAGTCATTTAAGTGTCTGACTCTTGATTTTGGCTCAGGTCATGGTCTCAGCGTCCTGGGATAGAGCCGTATGTTGGCCTCTGTTCAGGGGGGAGTCTGCTTGAGAGTCTCTCTTGATTGCCCTCTGTCCCTCCCCACTCTGTGCACTCTCTCCAAAATAAATAAATCTTTAAAAAAAAAAAGTTAAGGGGAGCCATGGATGAACTTGGGAAAACAGGACAGTGCAGGACTATGAGGATACTTGCTGATCTTATCTATGCCTTTTAACACTATGAAAGGAACAATCGGGGCGCCTGGGTGGCACAGCGGTTAAGCGTCTGCCTTCAGCTCAGGGCGTGATCCCGGCGTTATGGGATCGAGCCCCACATCAGGCTCCTCCGCTATGAGCCTGCTTCTTCCTCTCCCACTCCCCCTGCTTGTGTTCCCTCTCTCGCTGGCTGTCTCTATCTCTGTCGGATAAATTAAAAAAAAAAAAAAAAAAAAGGAACACTCATTCCCAGGGTCAGGAAATATTTCAGAGATGACTGCTATTCAGTATTTCAGCAAGTGTCAGTAAATGATAATTATAAGCATTATGATGCTCAGTTATCATAAATGAAAAAGTCCGTTCAGTCACACACAGAGCACCAAGGAAGCCCATGTAGTTGAGATCAAAATAGTATTTTTCAAATACCTGCAAACTTTCTGCAAATTTACATGAAAAGTTACATGAAAAGCTTAAGTTTAAAGTAATAGAGCTAAAATGCACAAGTGGACTTGTTTCCATCTCTTTTCTGATCATAAGGTGTGTGGGCAAGAAGAAAAGGTATCGGGTTGCAGGACTGGTTTCTATTTATCCAGCAGTGACGACTAAAACTGCCCTCACCTTCCCCATACCATCCCCTATGTGCATGCTTGTAAATTCCAAAGCTTAGATTATGAGCTCTTCTCAGAATCGATGAGGTATTACTAAAATAACCTCGTCAGCACAGGTAAAGCAGCCACATCATAGGATGAAGCTCTGATGGGGACGAAGCCATCAGTGGTAGAGCTCAAATCTCACGCACTATTCAAAGCATGCCTATGGCGTATCTGCCCCATCTGGACATTTCTTTTTTTTTTTTTTTTCTTTTCTCCCCAGGATGTGATTTTTTTTTTATTTTAATGTTTTTTTATTAGTCATCATACAGTATATTCCTGGTTTCTGATGTAAAGTTCGATGATTCATTAGTTGCGTATAACACCCAGTGCACCATGCAATACGTGCCCTCCTTACTACCCATCACCAGTCTATCCCATACCCCCACCTCCCTCCCCTCTGAAGCCCTCAGTTTGTTTCTCAGAGTCCATAGTCTCTCATGTTTCATTCCCCCTACTCCTCTATAATCAGTACTAATCTAGTATCTTTAATAGGCTCACTTCTGTGTCAAGCACTGTGTGGAATAAAAGCCATAATAGAGGACCTGTCCCTCAGATACTTATAACTTCATAGAAAGATCACAAAACAACAATGAACAATGCAAGACACAATACAGTAAAAATGTGAAGGAATGTGTTAAGAACCACAAAATGGGTGTTCTGAAAAGACCAAAATCTGTAACGACTGGAGAAGTCAAAGAAGGGAAGGGATAGAAGTCAGTAACTTGGACCTACATAAAAGAACAAAGAGTATCAGAAAAGAAATAAAGAGAAAATATGGTATTTTCTTATCCCTAATTGATATAAAAATGAACTGTTTAATATAGGGGACCTCCAACCTACGAAGGTTCAACTTTATGATAGTCCGAAAGCCTCAATACACATTTAGTAGAAATCATACCTCTAATTTTGGATTGTGATTTTTTCCCCCAGGCTAGCCATAAGTCGTGTGGTCCTCTCTCATGATCCTCGGCAGCCACACCATCATGATAGTGAACAACTGACACACTTGCGACACTTCTAGACCCATACAACCATTCTGTTTCTCACTTTCAGGGCATTATTCAATAGGATACAGGAGATATTTGGCACGTTGTGATAAAACAGCCTTGTGTTAGCTGATTCTGCCCAACTGCAGACTAGTGGAAGTGTTTGAAGCGCATCTGAGGTAGGCCATGGGAACAGCTCTCTGTGAGGTAGATACTTAGCCTTGTGTCTTGATTATCCTAAACTCTTCTCTAGATGTCTGCGTAATGATCATGTTTCCATTTCATTAAATATCTGTTGACAGCCTTTTTGCATTTTTGCTAGTTATTTCCCTCCTTTGAGAAAGTTTTTTTTTTTTCACTTTTTTGAAAAAAAAAAATGATAACATAATTAGGAAGTCTCCAGCCGTTGGAAATAATAACTGGCAGTTGGGACACGTGTGGAATGAATGGCCACGTGGGAGGTCATAGCTGTGATGAGAACATTATGTCTTGTTACCCGAACTCGCACCCTGGAGTTCACAGAAAAATCCAAATAATCACACTCTGAATGTCAAGAGCAGTAACACTTGAATCCTGTTGTAGAAACCAGTGATTTACATGTAATAGAGGCCAAAGTCTCTGGGTGAAGTGAGTGAAAGTGCTACCCTGTGCCTTGTCTTTGTTTAAAAATGGTAATTAGTATCTAATCCAGTTCTCAGTATCTGAAAAAAAAATCTATTACTTCTTGACGTACATAATAATCTCAGGTATGTATCTAGACTCTTGTTCACCTAAATACTAATATTTGGTCAACAAATGGTAGTTGAACTTCCCACTGTTGGCTATCAGAAGTTAGGCTGTAGTTCTGAATTTTATTTTTAGACAAAGGTGCTGCATACTTTCTCTGGCTAGAGTGCTTTGAACTAACCTTGTGCCTTTGATCTCACGGTCTTACAGTGTCCTCAGTGTATTTTCTCATTTAGACACATAGCTGCCTTAGGAGATGGAAGGAGTAGAATGGCGGCAATCCTTTGTAGATAAGGACCTGGAACGTAGAAAATTTGAAACCATATGAAATAGGCTGGGAGGGATGGTAATAGAAACTAGGATTCCTACACAATGCTGAGGAACGGGCTGGAATATTTTCTCTATACCAGGCAAACAGGCTTCCCTTGGTTCCAGCACACACTGAGGGACTCTGGGGTCGGCAAATAAGTGAAAGTTACTTTAATCATTCATAAACGTTCGGTTTGAAAGTCCTGAGCTCAGTTGACCTGTTGCAGGCAGACTGGGCATTTTAAGGCTCTCAGCACCATAATGACCCAGGCTTTTTCTGACCCCAGCACCGCATATTACAGAATTATCCATAGTGATCCATGCCTGCCTATGGGATGATGATCAACTTCATCCAGAAACAGTAGTTCTGGTTTGTGACCACCTATCGATTATTTTCAAACTGCTTAGTGATTCTTCATCATTATACTGCTAACCTTACACGGCAGTAAAATCATGATGCCTTCTAGGAACCCTGTTCAATTACAGATTAACCTTCTGTGTCTTTAATATCTTCATATTACTCATGGTGCTGATAAATATTTAAAACTAGCTCTCTGGAAAAAAAAACATGTATGTATATACACACACACACACACAAGTTTTTGATACATTTTACTAATATAAATAATGTGTAGCACACAGTTTACAAATAATGATACTCTTTCTTATAAATTCTTACAGCCAATAGATTTGCATAGAACACTTTCTTCTTTGGCTGAACTCTTGTTTCTGATAAACAATGACTGCAAATGGATATAGTTTCAACATAAATATTGGTTAATACTTTCATTTAGATTGATGAGGAAGGTGAAGTGAAACCATGAAGGCAAATGTCAGATTCAGGCTTCATTTGTAATGACGTGAGTGGCTTCTTTGCCAAATCAGATTGTGGTTTCAAACGCCAAGAGAGTATTTTCCCCAATCTTTCTTTGTGCTACTCACCGTGAAATGGCTGCAGACGTGTAGTCATTTACATGTCTTACACGTTGGTAAGTTTAATCTGCGTTATTTTCTCCGTTATTTTTTTAAGTCTAAACCAGGATTTGGCAAACTTTTTCTTAAAGAGCCAGGTGGTAAACATTTCAAATTTAGTGGCATATGGTTTCTCTGAGGGTTATGGTAGCGGAACCACAGACGATACCACTTACGGTTGGCTGTATTCCAGTAAAACTTTATTTATGGCAGTAGGCAACAAATGGAAAATAGTTTGTCTAAACAAGTAACAAAACAATAAACTGAACCCTGATATGTAGCATTTACGTTTCCAGAGTGTAAAAACTCCATCATGGTCAATTTCAAGTTACCAAAGCAATGTTACTGAATGGGGAATTGGGAAGGGATGGGCAGTAGCACCCCATGATGTAACATTTCAACCGTACAGAGAAAATAGGTGGGAACTGGGGCACCTGGGTGGCTCAGTCGGGTGAGCATTTGGCTTCGGTTCATGATCCCGGGGTCCTGGGGTCAAGTCCAGCACCAAACTCCCTGCTCAGCCGGGAGCCTGCTTCTCTCTTTACCTGCTGCTTCCCCTGCTTGTGCTTGGGCTCCCTCTGGCTCTGACAAATAAATACAATCTTAAAAAAAAAGAGTATGTGGGAATAACCTCAAGAGTATAGGTAATAAAATGCAGTACAGTCACGAGGAAATGAGGGATTTTGAGTGTGTATTGACTTTGGTTTTAATATCAATGCCTTCGTTGAAAGCTCATGCAGTGAAACATCAGATGAACACAGGCTTCGCAATCAGCTCTGAAAATTTCTGAAGATCGTGTAAGTGGTTCTTGTGAGCTGGTGTGAGCTGTTGCTACCACACTTTTCCCTGGCACATTTCCCATTGCAGTTTCATTCTCTTTATCATGAAACTGGGAAGCAAGACCCATAAGTTCATTCCATGGACATTTTATTAGCAGCCCTTTGTGCAGACACACTCTCCTGTCATTCTCTTGACTCCCTTCATTACTTTCAGTTGAATTTTTCTTCAGCTTTCCTGTAAAAAGCCTGAACCTTTGAAAATGGGCCTTGTTCTGACCGATGGACCACTCTATCACTGTGACCTGCATGTGACTTGAGCTGCCTTCTGGATGATTCCATTAACATTCCAAATAATTTCTTTAATTCCTATTGCCTTTGCCATTATTCTAACAACCCGCTTCCGTATGTGTTTCCTAAACGTATCTCCACGAATAGTTAACTTTCTTGAACTTTGATAGCTTCCTTTGTGATTTAAGCCATAAATGGTATTCTCCTCGTAAACTGACGACGCCTAATTTTAAAGCACACTGAAATGTGAAATGCTTGACATTTCCCTTGCAATCAGCCTGTTGGGATTCATTTTCTTGCTCACCGTGGGCTACTGGCATCATTTTAAGCAGTCTTGCCAGTGTTTCTAAGGTATCAGCCTCTTGATCTACGATCATACTCCGAAAAACACAGTCTTGGCTTTCCACAACCATTTTTTTTCCTTCCTTTCTACCTCTGCTGTTAATCACAGGTGGTGTGGGATATAAACATTTACGCACTTCCTGTTTAGTTACCGCATTCCTGTTTTCTTTCCTCATTGTTTATTGCAATTCACTCCGTTTCCTGTTCCATACAGCCTACATTCCAAGCCTGAACCTCTATTCTCAAGCAAATGATTCCATCCCTGCCTCTCAATTTCAGGCTGGCCAGCTTGCCATTACAACACAGGGCCTGGTGAGTGGCGTCGGTGTGTCAGAGGGTGAGTCGGTACTCTGAAACACTTGTGTAAATCTGACCCACCTGCTCTTGGGGAGAGCTGAAGACTGAATCTCCAGACCTGGATAGGCTGGGGAGGATATGAAGAGTAGAATCCTGAAGAATAGTAAGTTATAGGCCGTGATCCACTTTGCCCCTGGGGTTTTGTCCATGGCCCTTGTCTTGAACTCTGCAAACTGTCCCTGAGCAATTACACCGATGGTTTTAGCTATCGCCTGAAAGCTCATGACATCTTAATTTTTTCCTTTCCTTCTCTTGGGCTTCAGGATTTTACTGGTAACGACGCATCTTTATCTGCAATCTCCAAAAGCAAAATAAACTTGACAGGTTTATTTCCAAAGACAATGTTTGTATACTTCAGCCTGTCCTGAGACCGCACTTTGTTCTGGAATTCTTCTCTTGGTGACAGGCAATGTAGGCAGCCGGGAGTATCCTTTACTACTCCCTCACCCTCATTTGCCCATGTCCATGGGTTTCCATTTGCAGAAAACTGCACCTCCTAAAATCTTCTGTCTCCTCCTTCCTATCCTGCATTGCCTCTCCTTTAGTTGAACATTCTTGGGTTTTCACATTGCAGTGACAACCAGACTCCTCTCACCTAATCGACTGACCCTCTATGAGCTTGCTAGGGTGATATCCTAACCATGCAAATTCCAAATTCTGTTTTAAGCACCCTTTACAGATTATTCAGATGTCCTCAGAGGACTCTGATTGTCGCAATTCTGGATACTTCCTTTTCTGCAGTCTTTGTTCTCTAGGATCAATTCTTGTATGACTTTTCACATCATCAAATGTACCACACACCTCAGTGAGAAAACAAAACATTTGAACTAACAGGTACATACCAGGATTCAGACCCAATGTGTAGAGTAGGCAGAAAGTTGAGGGTCTCCTCTCTACGGCTCTTGAGTTCTACTCTAAGAAGTAGACAGACTGTTTTTTCCATTTTTCTCTGCTCTCATCTTGGTAAATGCAGGCCAAGATTTTAGTCTCAGGAAAAAAGAAAGCAGTAAGTAGATAATATAGAGAGACTAATGGTGGTGAAGTACATTTTGAGAGCTCAATTTCATTGTAGTTTTCATTGTAATTGTGTATGTAAGTTAAAAAAACATCAGGGGGATTACCTTATCAGAGAACTAGCTAGAATGTTTGCAGGGAGGCGCCACCCACGTGGAGCAGAGGTCACAGGGGTGAAGACTCTGGAGACAGAAAATTGTACCAGGATTTCAAAATAATAATCTGCCTAGAGATGGGGAAAGGGGATTCTGCAGCTACAAAGGAGGTGGAGAGCAGGACCAAAGATAATGTGAATACACTGTTGAGAATAAACAAGAAAAAAGGGATTATTTCAAATTTATTTCATATTAAGAGAAGGGGAGTAGCATTTGGAAGGCCCAAGGAATGAACTTTCTGGTGGAAATCACCTGAAGACTCACATTGGGAGGTTGTAGCCATACAGAAGAAGGCATGGTATTGGGAAAGATGAATAGCAAGTGGTGGGGGCTAGAGAGACAGAGATCGTCAGGATAAAATGCAAAATGAGATGCCTGATGGGTAGAATTGATAGTAACAAATAAAAATTCACTTGGAGGGCAGAGAAGAGTAGACCTGCCTCTGAAGAAAACCAGATTTTTAAATGTGAAGGAAAACCTCCCATATATTTTGGACAGAAAGTTCATTTAAAGGAAAAGGGTGAAAGACAAGATCACAGATAAGGAAGAGAAAGAAGGCTCAGTTTTCTTAAATCTTCTGTATCTGAAAAAGCCCAGACAGAAGAGACAGAAACAGTAACCATACAAAATAGATGATGATTTTCCTAAGTGGAATAAAGCAAAACAATTGATTGTACTTGAACACTCTGTTTTGAGCCTCAAGAAAAATATTTTATGAAAAATAACACATACATTATAAAATACTATATATATATATGTATATGTGTGTGTGTATATACATATATACACACACACACATTTTTTTTCTTTTTTTTGACAGGAGGTAGGATTTATTGGTGGGCATGAACACAGAGGGAGCAGTGCCGAAGTTCTCATGAGTGCAGCATCTCCCATTTGTCTAGGGGGCTGTGATTAGGGATGTATTCGACCACATAGTTACCTGGGTTGAGTTGTTTTTCACCCACCATGTCTTCAAATTCTTCCTAATTAAACCTACGAAATCCTTACTTTTTGGAAATGTGGATCTTCTGGTGGCCAGAGATCTTGAACGTGGCCCTGCGTAGGGCCTGCATCACATGCTCCTTGTTCTGTAGCTTGATACAGATGGACATGATGACTTGGCCAATGTGGACCCTGGCCACTGTGCCCTGGGGTTTTCCAAAGGCACCCCCCCATTCCTGTCTGGAGCCTGTCAGCCCCAGCACAGGCCAACATCTTATTTATTATATAATACACAATAAAATATAATTAATATAAAATATACAATTTTTTACCCAAATGTAAAATCTGTAAACATACCCCTGCAGTGCCATCATGGTTTTAAGTTTCCACACACCCTTTGCATCACCCATCTCCACCCCACTAGATTGCTATACCTAATGCTTCCTTTCAGTGAAAACATTCCGAAGCCAACACTTTTAAAGACCTGGTGAACCAAAGGAAATGGGATCCAAAAAATAAATGAAGAATGGGGACCACATGATAAAAAATTACTGGTGGTACTAAGAATGCAACACACGGCAAAAGACAAAGCCCCTGTCTCATGGAGAAAACAGATGATATAATTCAGGAGACTCTATTTTAATGCCCCTGCATATGGGACATCTACATGTTTCCAAGAAAACTTCAATAAATATAAAGGACATTTCAAAGTGTCACAAAGGTGATGGTTATACTGTGGATTTCCTTTGCTTTCCAGTTTTCTTTTTGGAACTTACACGACTTACCTTTAGGGGGTAGAAACACTAGAAGCTGCAGCAGTTCTAACTTAAAGCCCTTAGTTTGCCCACGGGTTTGCAAGGGTCAAGCACTCCCAAAACAGTCCCATTTCCTGACTAAGTTTACTTCTCAGGGAATATAAAACCATCAGTGGAGTGTTTTACAGGCCTCATGCCTGAGTCAGATAGAATGTTGGAATGTCCTAGGGTCAGCTCAGCAATCAGGAGAGAATGTTCACTTGGCCATTCAGGGAAATAGTTAAAATGCTTAAAACTGTGTACTTAAAAGGCAAACCTTGGCGTTGCCACATTTTGGGTGAATGCCATTGAGAAATTACTTAACCTCTCTTATTTGTCATTTAATCTCTATGAATGAGAAAATATTTTATTTGATAATATATGTATAATTGTTGGGATTACTTCTGTGACCAAGTGTCCACATTTTTTTTAACTGTAATTACTTATAACCAGTGCTAACTCTTGATCTGATGGATACAGAATTTCCTTGCCCAAATTATTTTCAGCCTTCTGTGGTTGCTTTTTGAAGCAAGAGAAATACACAGATATAAGTACATATGGAAAACAGTTTTCAAAATCAATTAAGGAAGAAGGAATAAATAACTAGAATGAAACATACAACCAAACATAGTTTTGACTATTTGGAGAACATTTACTCCTGTATTGATTTGTACTGAGTGATAAGGACTTAGTAATTAGTCCTAGCAATTAGTAAGAAGGCTTAAGTCTTTCTGAGTTTTTATAATTGGATAGTTAACACTGTACTTAAATAAACGTTGCTTTTTGTAGGAATCAATGCAATGATGTTTTTTCCTCTCTAGAAGGATTCTATGGCATGGCTATAGATTTTTTCTCCGCAAAGCAATTAAGTTCTGGACAACTTGCTGTGTCCTCTGGAAGTTTTTATATTTCTGATACTAAATTGAAACTTAAAGGGCTAAATACATTTTCCTTTTACCAAAAAACAAACAAACAAAAAAAAGAACCAAAAAACCCCCCAAAATCCCCAAAACCTCTTAGGTGTTTAAGATCCTAGTGTCTGGGGGAAAAGATAGTTATAGTTTGATCTTGTTTCACTCAAAAAAAAAAATAATTAAATGTGGAACTTAGTACAATTGCTTTGATGCTATTTTAATATGATTTGCTTTGGAATTGAAAAGAGGTCTGATTGAGACGATGTGTTTGTTTCCAAATGCCTTGTTTCTGACATGGGTGAATAAAGATTTTTCAGTTGTTCCATGTGTTTCAGAGTAGACACTGAGACTAACTTTCATCTCTTCATTGTGATGAGGATACATTTTAAAAATGATTTTTTAAAGAGCCTGTAACATAGACTTTAACAATTCTGTGAGTATGTATGTGGCAACATTTACTAGAGATCATGCCTACAGTTGGCTTATCTCCAATCCTTACATTTTGTTTAAATACTAGGTCAAGTCAGAATGGCTAAAGCAACCAGAAATGTTCAGAAACAAATCCTTCCCTTACTGGTTGAGTTGGCAATTCATGGCCCAGAGGCCAAGTCGGGACAGCTGTTTCATTTGTTCACGTTCGGCTTATGGCTGCTTTGGTTGCAAAGGCAGAATCCAGTAGCTGTGAAAGAGCTTGCATGGCCTCTAAAGCCTAAGGCTTGTACTGTCTGGCCTTAACAAGAAGCAGTTCGCTGATGTCATCTTGAGATCCTACACTAGCCAGGGCAGAAGTTCAAATGAAAAGTAAGAGGCGTGCCTTGTGTCTCAGTCGGTTAAGCCTCTGCCTTCGGCTCAGGCCATGATCCTGGAGTCCTGGGATTGAGCCCCTAGTTGGGCTCCCTGCTCAGTGGGAGTCTGCTTCTCCCTCCTCTCCTCCTCTCACTCATGCTCGCTCTCTCTCTCTCTCACATAAATAAATAAAAGATCTTAAAGAAAGTAAAGAAAAGTAGCAAGAAAGGGTGAAAGAGTGGGAAAGGCGGTGGGGAAAAAAAAAAAAAAAACATGGGGCCCAGATCAACTTCCGATGTCTGACATCTCCCAGAGGGAGGGGAAACAACACTGAGGGATGCTGGGGAAATGAATGAGCCACATGGCGGGGGGGGGGGGGCATGAGGAGCCCAGGAAGTTGTGAGGCCAGGAAGATGCCAGGAACTGCTCTTTAATTTCCAGAACTCAGCAGCAATCCTTGGGCCTCCTGTTGTTGCCAGGATGTTGATTCACTGGCACTCATGACAGACTCCACTAGGATCTATTTTAGAACAGGTAAGGCTGACCTTGGGTCAGGGACTTGAGCAAATCTTTTTCAGCTTGGGCTAGTCTCCTTTCTGGATTTTCTCCTCTCTCTTCTTCCGCTGGTCCCGGGTTATTTCTTTCTTTGTACACACTCCCTTGTGTGATGTCGTACCCTCAGATAGCTTTATGTACTGCCTGTGTGCTGCTCGCTCTGAGGGCTGTGCTGTTGTTAATCTAAGGGGAGTAGCCTGTATTCCTCTTCTCTGCTAAATGAGGCCATGCATCCCTGTCTCACTGACTTTGGGCTGGGCTCCACGACTGGTTTTGGCCAAAGGAATATGAGTAAAGCTCTTCGTGCTTGTGCTTTATGACACTGAAACAGTGGGTCTCAGAAGGGGTTGCTCCTTCTGACAGTGTTGCAGAGAAGAGCTTCAGCCCATCTTGTGAGAGGTCTGCCAATTCAATGTTTGTTTTTGGGGGCCATGGGGATTTTGGGGGGTGATTGTTCTACAACAGTGTTGGCTAATTGGCAAAACTTGGGCTAGATAATTTTTCTTAGATATTTTTCCAGATGTCTCAGAGTCAAAATTGCCAAAATTAAACTGACCCTACTTCAGGTCACCCACCAACTTTTTTGTCCTCAGTGTTCCCTACCTCAATGAAAGCTACCTTTGTCCATCCAGTTCCCCAGCCAAAACATTTATGCTGTGTTTTCCTTCACATTATCAACGATCAGGAATTTATTGCATATTATTAAAAGAACAAAGCTAAACTGAGTTAATCTGAAGGCCTAATTGACTTTATTCATGCATCAGATGGCATTCCATCTAGCAAGTAGAGGGGGACTGTGTAAAGTGAAACAAAGGTTTTTAAAGGTAGAGGGCATTAAAAAAGAAGAAGAAAGGAATTTATTGGCAAGAAGTGCATTGTTGAGGGAAAGTTACCCTCCTAGGGGAGCAGAAAGGGTTTATCAGGAAATTTCCTAGTATTAACCAGGAAATTCCATGTTGACTGTTGAGTCCACTCCTGAGGGGTTGAAACTGCAGTAGGTTAGGCATTAAGTCTTGGTTTACTACCTTGGGGCCTCAACCTCAGTGGTAGTACTCTTGGCCTATAGTTTTCATTTTAACAGTATCTACTGTGTCAAAAGATCACTGCTAGGCACCAAGGATATAGTAACAAATAAAAAAGACAAAATGGCTATTGCCAAAGAGTAGAGAATGCATTTGTGGATGCAAACAATAAAATAATTCTGCATGTACATATTTTAGGAACATGTACAGGAAAATGTAATAGAAACTGTATAGGCATTAGAAAAAATTACAAATGCTAGGAAAATGCATGGGTTAATGGAAAAGCATCTACCTGGTGAACTCCTGTCAGTCCATGCCTGCCATATGATCAGTACCTTTCAAGCCTGTTCCCTTCTTGACACCTCCTCTGTTCCTGTTTTTATTTTGGGTTCCCGTCCTTGTTCACTGCAGTTACTACAAGATTCTCTCTTATTTGACTTTCCTCCAACCTGTCTCCCATGTAGCAACACGATGACTCAGCTGAACCGACAGTTTTTTTCATCATTTTCATGATGAAATGGCCTCCCATTTCCTCCCTGATATCAGGGATACTGAGCATGGAACACAGGGATATTCGTCACCTCCTTGACCTCCCTGCCTGCCTGCGCAGTTTCATCTCTGGCCATATCCTCCTCCCTTGTGCTTTAATGCTGATGAACTCGTAACCGTTCCCTGGACCGACAGTGCTGTCAGACATTTAATTCATTTTGAACAAAAAAGGTCAGGAATATGCCTATTCAGTTCTTCACATGGTTAGTATTAATTTTTTTTTAAGATTTTTTATTTATTTGACACAGAAAGAACAAGCAGGGAGAGCAGCAGAGGGAGTGGGAGAAGTAGGTTCCCTACCGAGCAGGAGCCTGACATGGGGTTCAATCCCAGGACCCTGGAATCATGACCTGAGCTGAAAGCAGAGGCGTAACAGACGGAGCCACCCAGGTGTCCCCACATGGTTAGTCTTTAACTCATCCTTGGACATACATACCAGAGAGCATTTCTGCTGGGCAACTTTCTGTAGCTGTAGACAGAAATGGCAGTCCTTGTTCTTTGTCCCAGTTCTCCGTAAGTTGAATTGGGTGAGCCTCTGACAGTGCCTACTTCTATCCATGGCACTGATCAAATGGAATTGTGTTGTCTACAGGTCTTTGGATCTTCTGGTCATTTGACTCTTCTCTCAGACTCCTGCCACTTCTTTGCACTCTTCCTTAAATACTCTCCACACATATATAATCCCTAACAAATTGTGCCCTTTGAAAGTGAGCCTGAGGTACTGGCTGGATTTCACTTACAGAAAAGGGGCAGAAGTGGCTGAGGGGTTAACATGACTACAGATATGGAATTCCAAGCTATTTTATATAAAATTATACACACATGTTTAGAAAGCCATAACCCCAGTAATCTTTAAGATCATTCAGAGCCACTTTTGGATTCTTCTTGTAAAGGATGTAGCTCCTGTGTGAAGAATGAATCTGATGTTAAGATGGTAGATGTTTAAAAAACTTTGGTCTACTAGCCAAAATCTTTTATAAAGATATACCCAAATATGTAATTTAACTTTAAGATATAGCCAATATTGTTCGTTCATTATGAGAATGGATCTCTTAATATATTCCTGATAAATACAAGAATTAAGAACTGTGAAAGTGATTTCACTCATAAGAATATTCATGACTTATTGTTCAGTAACTTTATTTCTGGGAAATGACTTTATATAAAATATAAGAAGTATATTACTGCTAAATACTCAAAAGATAAAAATACTAGAGATGACTAAATGTGGTTTCACGTTTTTTATGTAAATTAAAATGTAATGTGAATTCAAGTGAAATTAGAAGATATTAGTAGAAAGTTACTCCAATCCTGTAATTACTGAGAATGTTCATGTGAGAATGATAATAGCAAGTGTACAGTGAACATTCTCCAATCCTGGAGAACAAAGGAAATTCCATAATAGCATTAACTGTTCATGAGAGCCTATTACATGACAGGTGCTACATTGGGTACTCGGGACATGTAGTTGCCTAAGACCCAGGCCCTGTCCTCAAATCCATTAATACGAGAAAGGGCATTTTAAAAGCTACCCAGAGTACGATGATATGCAGCCAGAAGTAGAGAATGACTGACTTGCGCACCATTCTCTGAAGCTGCAGTGTCAGGATCTCACAGCACAGTTAGGCTGATGTTGGCATCCTTGGATAGCTGTAGTTATAGAGATTTAGAAAGTATAACTACTGATTTGGGAGTCGTTAGGATACAGTAGTTTTGCAATGGTGTTATAATACCATGTTGTTACTGCTCAATTTACTCAGAAGAGTAGTAAGTATTGTATTGCTCCAGTCTTGTAATGACTTAGAGAATATTATTAAGAATGATACCTAACATACATTAAACACACTTTGCCCCGCCCCTTTGTAAGGCATTACACGTACTGTCTGATGTAGGTCATCTAATGACCTGAAGTTACTCTCCTAATTTTTCACATGTGGCAACTGACACATGGGAAGTTGAGACAATCTATTTAAGATAACGAAGCCTATTTGAGATGGAGAAAAGATGAAAATTCAGTCTAGATCCAGAACCTGTGCTCTTAACCGCAGTTCTAATGACCTCCAGAAGAAAATTCTCTTCTAATAGAAGCTGTCCTCGCTCACTCATGAGTGACTATAAGAAGCCTAAAGGATAATCTTAAGAGGAGCGCATTTAGAAAGTGCGTATTACTTGCGTAACTCTGGTTCCTTCTTGGGTTTGTTTTCTCTGATGTTAGAAAAACAATTTTGAGCTTCTGTATGTGACTAGACTTGGGATCCTTAGTTCCTTGTACCACTCTCTCAACTTTAGTTAAAGGGAACTACCCTTCATGCTAAGATGACATTAATGTTGACTGTAGTACCACCGAGTGCAGTCTTACTGCATACCAGAAGATAGGAATAAGGGTACAAATACATTACATGTACTGTGCACCAGGCACTGTAATAGACACAGAAATGTATATGCAATTTCTGGTTGACACGGTACCATTATATTATCTGTGTATGCCTCCATTTTTTTTGGTAAAATATATTTTTTTATTCAGATGTTTCGAGAAAAAGATGAAAAACGTTCTAAACCTGCAGTAAAAACAGTGAGTGGGAACCATTTGTTAATGAGATCGTTGGAACAAACATCTGTATGGTGGAAAGCAGAAGAACAAGTGATGACCGACAGGGCAGTGTCGGGGTGAGCTCTAGGGAAGATAGCTGGTTTAGAGCCAGGAGGAAGAGAGACGTAATGACAAGACGAAGTCCTTCTCTCTTTGCCTTGCTGTGGCCCATCCAGAACGGCTGTTCACTGAACTCGGGTGGGGGAGAAAGGAAAGAAGACTTTTCTGTTAGGAAATAGAACACATGATTAAAACCAAACCAAACAACTAAAACAGGATCCTTACTTTGAGAGGCAGTGCTTCCAAGGTAAAAGCTCCCTCTATTCGGAAACTGGTGAGTGGACATCCTACAAAATCAGCACTGATCTTCTCATCTGAAAATTAGGTTTACCACTAGACGATACATAAAATGCTATTAGAACTTTTTAAATGTAGATGAAGAAAGATAATCATCACGAGATATTAGATGAACTCTTGAAATAGGAAGGAAAATGAAAAATAAAAATTGGCCCTGAAAGAAAGAAAAACCAAGGAAAAGAGATGAGGATTTACCCCGTTTGGGAAGGGGGGATTAAAGTGTGGCAAATGGCTGCTCCCGTGAGAGCAACGAGAACCACCACATAAAATGACAAATTTACCTATTTGAAGGCATCAGAGAGATAATGAAATAATAACCGAAATTCCAGAAGAGAACTGGTAAGGCATGTCCTGATACTCTAGCTGACATTTCTCTGGGACCATTGGCTGACTCTGGGCAAGTCTGTGAATCCACATTCATAAATTGGACTTTAGAGACCTAAAAAATAGGCCTATTTTTTTTTTCCTCTCTAAGATACTAATCAAATTTGAGGCTGAATGGCAAGAGAACGGTGGCGGTGGTAGCGAAGTGACGGATGCCAGTTAAGTTGTCCCACGTCACATCAAATAATCACTCGAGGTTGCCTTACATTGGCAAATAAAAGCCACGGTACTTAACCATACTCCAAGATGAGGAAATAGCAATCACAAGCATCGAAACCAAAAACAATTGAAAATGGTTATCATAGGAAAGCAAAAGCTTATGTTACTTTGAAAACGTAAGCATAACACTAAAAATTGAACACACACAATTCCTAAATTGCAAGTCCATTTGTACAAGGAGTTTTTGCAACCTCGAAGTGAACCAGTAATCCATATGATACCTGATAAAGCAGAAAAATAACTTACCCAATTAGTATGGTTTCTGTACTTTGGAGGCCAATGCCAATTGAGGATAAGAGGAGAAAAATTAGTTATTTTTTCACTTATAAACTTAAAAGCAAAAATCCTAGTAAGGATTAACAAACTAAAACGATAAAAAAGTACTGTGCTATTTAGATGTTATTCCCATGGTGCTTTTATAATAAAAATCTTTTAAAGTAATTTGCTCCATTAATTCATGAAGAGGGGGAAAATTATGGTGGACCTCAGTCCCACTTTGCCAGAGAAAATGATGGTGTATTCACATTGCTCTGACACAATTACCAATAGTGCCTTCTTTCACTGTCAAAACTGTCTTGGTTTGGATGAGAGAATAAATGCTCACTCTAAGAGAAACCATGTGATTATCTAAATTGTGGCATTAAAAGCATTTTGTGAATTTTAACAGTCCTTCCTAGTTAAAACTGTTAGCAAAGAATAGACAATCCTACAGTCTCATCTGTGCTAGAGAAACAGACGGCTTCTCTATAAATTCTGAAGCAAAACAAAACTAGCAATATCTTTATTTCATGTTGAACTGCCAGGTCTTGTTAAAATTTAGGCTGGAATTAAAATATAAACATATACACATATATATCCGATTAAAGCACTAAAAGGAAGGAAAAATGCCTCTAATTTGTTTTATAAGATTGTCTAGTGGGAAATTGCAAGACTGTCTACAAGTAGCACTAATAAAAACATTCAATAAGGTTTCTGAAAGAATGGTCAATATTTAAAATCATTTGTATCTCTGTGTTCTAGCAATGCTCATCTATAAGATTACAAAAAATACTGTAAAATCAATGGTCCAGTTTTTCCTTTGTGATGGAGGCTGCAAGTCTGTGTTCCAAGCTCCCTTATAACGAGTTTGCCTCATTGGTCCTGGTTCAGTGTAACAGACTTCTGAGTGATAGACTGAGAGCTGGCAGTGATCAGGGCAGGGGGCAATGTACTCAAGATCAGTTGGGATGGTGAGGCTAGCGACATCTGGTTCTTTGGCGGTTTGCTACCAGCAAGGTTCTGTGGCCAGTCCCTAGTGTTTCAGCTCCCTTGGGAAGAGTGGCTCCAACAGTAGCAGGAGATTTCCTCTATTAGGAGCCCTCGGGGCTGGACTTCCTTTGGTCCTGTTCCTCTTGGCAGGAGCAGTAATCTTGGTTCTCTGGCCTCCCCACAAATTCTACAAGCTACCTAGTACTCTTTTAAAAAGTTTTGTTTTCTAATTAAACTATGGAGATTGGAGTTTTCTGAAAATAAGACCCTTAACAAATACAGATAACCAGAAATACATTGAACAGAAGATTCATGAGACTTAGTCACTTGATGAGCATGAGAAGATCTAAATAAGCTGGGAGATCTTGCTTATTCATACATAAAGGAAATTAAATGTTATAAATATGTATGTTCTTCCCAATTAATGTATAAAGGTGATACAGTCAAAGGTACAGTAAGATTTTTTTTTTTTTTTAACAGATCTTGACAAAGTAATTCAAAAATTGGTTTGGATGAATAAAGTACCAAAGCAGCACAGACAATTATAAAGAATAAAGTGAGAGGTGGGAGGGATGTTACTAGATACCAAGATATCCCTAAAGCCTATTATTTCCCATAGTGCAGCATTAATGCCACGACAGATGACTGGCTAAGGTTGTCGAGATTTTGGGAGGAGTTTAATTTTATTTTTTTTTAAATTTAAATTCAATGAATTAACATATGTATTACTCATTTCAGAGGGAGAATTCAGTGGTTCATCAGTCTTAGATAATACCCAGTGCTCATTACATCACATGCCCTCCTTAAGGGAGTTTGATTTTATACAATTATTTTGCAATGTCTTGTGAAGTTAAAGATGTGTATAGCTAAAAACAAAACAAAAAACAAAAAAACCCAGCTATCCCACTAATTCTACGAGAATGTCCCCCAGATGCACAAAGAGAAGTCTCTAATCCTGTTTACGGGGCATGGGTTTTAAGAGGCTGCTCTGTGTTAATACTTGGTAAAGCCTGAGATGTTGGCAGCAGACGGTTGTCAATTATGTTTTCAGTTCCAAGAATTTAAAATTTTAAGTAAGTGGTTGCCTCTTAAAAGCGGGTCTGGGCCTCTAACTATGGAGAACATACTGCTGGTTACCAGAGGGCATGGGTGTGGGTGGGTGAAAGAGGTGATGGGGAGTAAGGAGTGCACGTATGAGGAGCACTGGGTGATATATGGAAGCGCTGAATCGCTATGTTGTCCATCTGAAACTAACATTACCCTGTATGTATAGCTGGAATTTGTTATTTGAAAGCTTTTATTCAATAACAACAACAAAAACCCAAACCAAACCAACCAAAAAAAAATGTGGGTCTGGGCCTGGGGAAGTGGGGTATGAAAGATAGCTTTCCTTATGGTATCTACACTTCTGTTTCATTTTTTTCAAATACACGCTTACATTACTTTAGTACAATACTAAAATGTTTACAATTTGTATTTCTTCATTATTTCTTTGCTATATTTTCATGGTTACTCAAGAAGTGAACTAAATGGGATTTAGACCAGGAGCTTGATGCCTAGGGCCCAAGCAGGCTCATAATTCTAAGCAGGAGGGCTGCTTACATGTGATACTTTTGCTTGTCGAAGCATACTTTTCTCCAGTTTTATTGAGATGTAATTGACATATAATTTTGTATTTAAGGTGTATAACCTGATTAAATTGGGTGCATATTGTAAAACGCTTACCACTGTGAGTGAACATTCACAACCTCGCGTAGTTGAAATGTTTTTGTGGGATGAGAACTCTCCTCTATCAACTGGATCTGCTACTTTAGCAAATTGCAAATACACAGTATAGTATTTGTAACTGTAGCATGGATACCGGATACCTACAGTATGAGTTACAAGCACGAATTTATTAAAAATTAAATTTGATATGGTAGAGTTTTCAAAGAATGTGTGTTGTATGGAAGATGCTAATGAGAAATAGAGTTCATTTTCAGTGAAGTAGTGGCCCTGGGCCCAGAAGCTAGCCTGTTTATACTGAACGTCCAATCTAGAGCACGTTTTTGTTTCTTAAGTTAGAAAGTACTATTTATGTTGAAAGAGCAGAAAAGAACCAATCTATGGTCAATGTTCTTTTTAGCTACAATTTTTAGCTCTAGGTGGAGCTATGACTGCAGCAATTATGAAAATTCAAAAGTTGATTGAGAGACGGAACAAAGTAGCTACGACTGGAATGGGCAACATAGCTAATAAAGGAAAACAGATTTGTCTCTATGTTGGGGTCCGCTTGTTTGTTCTGCAACAATCAAGCCAAGATCTGGTTAAGCGCCCATGGTCTGATTCCTATTTTTAATAGGTGCAAGTTAGAGAAGTCACAGCTGGAGTCTGTCGTTGAGGTTCAGAGTGTGGGCTTGGGAATAAGAGCATCTGGTTGTTCCACCTCGTGGCCGTTTTCACTGCTGAGAAAGCCTCAAGATAATGGACGTAAAGTACTGTCCAAAGTGTGGTCAATCTTTTCATTTGTGAAAAGAAACGATTTTTCAAAAGAAGACAAACCTGTTGAACTTGAACTCGGCGTATAAATTCCACCATTTTAGTTTTTCTTCTTTAAGGCATAAATGGTTTACAAACTTGGCCACGGTGCTCTCTCCACTTACCTCAGCTTTCTCTTTGCAGTTTAGGACCAGGTAAGAACTCTGTGCGAGGGATGGATTTGGGAGGGCGCCACCTGACTATTCTGAGAATCAGATTTTGAACAGTCTTCTGCTTTCAAGTGAATTATCTTTGTTTCTCTCTTTGTCAGACTGAGAGCAAGTAGAATGTGTGGGGAGCATTTTTTTTTCCTTCCATGTGATACTATCTGGTGTAGAAACTTGAAACTCAAGGTGATTAATTGCATCGGTGTTGGGCTTCCCCTGTGATAGCAGGACATTTTTCTAGTGAGGCTTTGGTGACAGTCTTGGAGCTATCTTGAGGTAGTTACCCAGGGACTCGTCTTTCGGAGCCGGCCCTGTTCCTAAAGCAAAGTGGCAGAAGATCAAAGCATGGTTCCACGTTCTGTTTTAAACCAACAACTTGAGAATGGTTTCAGGATGGTGGCTCCCGAAGGGTATGAATCCCTACCATACCAGGTCCTAGTCAGGAAAGATTGGATAGTGTACTCTGCCTGAATTTTCTCCTATGTTTTTCTCCTATGCTGTGAACAAATTGGGATCTAACCTCATTGTTTTGTTGTGTTGTTTTACTGAGTTAATACAGGGAGAGACAGGATGCCGTGGGGATTGAGATCTGTGCCTCTCCGACCTTAATGTAGATTCAGATGCCTTTGTGGGGATTTTGTGCAAAGTCAGATCCTGAGCCATGGAGCTGGGGTGGGGCCCGCAGTCCTGCATTTCCCACAAGCTCCCGGGGGTGTGGGAGCTGCTGTTCCACAAACCACATTTTGAGTAGCAGGGAGACGAAATTGAATATTGCCTCTTGCTAGCTGCGGGATTTTATACAAATTACCCACGCTCTTTGTGCCTCGTCGTTTCATTAAAATGGAGATAATAATGATGACTACCTCATGAGGTTTTTTGGGGATAAAATTGGTATTGTTAGAGTTTGAAATAGTATCAAGTCTCATGGTGGGCGCCTAATACACATTAGCTCGTGTTACTGCTTTTTTGTTGAATGATGCGAGTATCTCCTTCATCCTATCACCACATTTGATCTTAGTCACAGTAGAGGGATGTTCTTGTCAGTTGAAACATTGTCCATGAAGAATGTGAGCAGACACACCCTGATTACTCAGTGTATTTATATAGTACTTTCACTATGTGGCAGGCATAATTACAAGTGCATTGAATATATTAATACACTAAAGAGACAAGAGTAAGGAGCTTTGGCACAACTATACCACCCACCCCACCAGACCCTGGACTCTGGGAGGTAGATGCGTTTATTATCCTAAGCATTTTACATATGAGGAAACTAAAATGTGTGGTTAGAACAATCAATAAGTGGAAAAGTCAGGATTTGAAAGCCATCAGTCTAATTTCAGAGTCCATGAGGTTAACTACACCACTTTGGGGTTGATGCTATTTATTATTGTCTCTTAGTCTTAGATTTTTTGGTTTCGATTCCACATTTGTATAGAAATTTTCTGATTCATATTACCTGCATATTTAGGTACACCCATGGAGAGAAAATAATCAGGCCAAGTTGAGTGTTTTTGCAGTTTTGTTTTTTCAAATCTAATAGCTATGCTTCTGCCTTTAGAAATACACATCTAACTTCTTTGGCATTTTTAGTGTAAACTCATCCTTGAATAATGACTTAAATTTTAGGGCACCATAAACATTGGCTTCTGGGGCCTAGAAGGCATAGGGCCAGATCCTGAATATGGTGAGTTATCGAGTAATGAGGTCTTCCAGGAAAGAGCCAGAGAGCTTCTCCTACTGATGGCTTGAGCCTGAATAATATGCCTTCCAGTCTTCAGAAACATGACCAGTGATGGGCCTCCAAGGACTGCACACCAGCCATTAAACTAGCTGAAATTCAGTTTTTTTCAGGCTAGAGAGAAGCAAAATTCCAAGGCAGAAGGGTCAACAGAGGCAAGGTTTTTGAAAGCCATGCAAATTGAGGAAATAAAACTCCTCCGAAGACTAAATGTTTAAAAATGGATATGATTTTCCTATTGGACTCTTTTATTAGAGATAATCAGTAATTGATTCTCAAAAGTCTTGGAGGGTTTGCAATACTTTCTGCAGTAGGCTTTAAAAATTAATCACCTGTCACGATATTTGGGGTACCTTATTTAACATGGGACATTCACAACTGGATCCACTATCAGATACTTGGAGCTATGAATCCTGATGTGCAGCAATTGGCAGAGAGCAAGGGTCGCTCTAGTATATTCTATTGTCCTGACTCAGGCTTTGATCTCAAATGCTTATTTCATTTCCATTTGGATCAGGCCTGACCACAGGCAAGCCCCAGGTGGGTGTCTTTTTTC